>NW_027325500.1:0-103042 GCF_036924035.1 Leuresthes tenuis | reverse complement strand
AACATTTCCTCCAGGCTCTCAGAGCTAACAAAGCTAAATTATGTGCAATTATTAAAGACAGTAGAGAACGATCTCTCGTTGGAAGTCCTTACCTATATCACTTATGGGGAGAGTTACATCCATTAAAATGATGATACTACCAAAAGTTAACTATTTGTTCTCAATGATCCCCATAAAACCATCTGCTACTTGGTTTAAGTCACTAGATTCATGCATCTCCAAATTTCTGTGGAAAAACAAACCACCACGTATTAGTTTAATAACCCTACAGAAGACCAAGGACAGTGGTGGATTAGATTTACCTCATTTTCAGCACTATTCCTTAGACAATAGGTTACAATATATATCAAAATGGTTTAAACCTTGTTGTTGTCACAGTTCCCAGAGACGTTGTAATCGTTGAGGATTCTATATTCACCCCCTCATTAGAGGCACGTAATGCAGATTGATGACACTGAATCTTCTTCTCTGTTCATTGCTGGCGTCATTCCCAGCATCGTAAGTGTTCGTGGCATTGTTAGCCTCTTCTTCTGGATCTTGATATCGAGAATCCTTTTGTATTTCTGGTTTGTCAGTCCTCTGTCTTCGTTCACCGGAGTCTTTGTCTTTTTGTCCTTGAGTTTGGTGATTTTTTCTTCTTTTGATGCCTTGACACAATGTGGCAGGTGATACCACGTGGGAGATCCTGTAACTTGGACTGCTGTCCCTGTGCTGCGAAATGGCTGTGCTGCTCAAATGGTCTCTCCTTCATCATGGTTACATGCTGCCATTCCGACATCTCGCCATTCCGACATGGGTCTCCAATTGTCGGAATGGCGACACTTAATTTTTTATCAAACGTCCCACCATTCCGACACTTTTTTCCTCCTATGGTCGGAATGGCGGTATGTTTTTTGTTTTTTTTTAACATTCCGACAGTTCCTTTTAATAGCCTATTTTTTTACCCAAAACATTTTGCACTAATGATATGCCGGCGCAAATACGCCCTAAAGTTTGGCGCACAAGCTTTGCACATGCAGAGGCCACAGCCTCGCAAACAAACTTTAATAATCTATTATCAAAATCCCCTGAATTTCAAATATAAAAATACAGATATTAATGTAACTCTGGCGAGACTGAAACTGATTAAGCAGAAATACAGTGTCAGTGAGCTGTCACAGCAGCCAGCTGGAGCGGAGCTCTCCACAGAGCCCATGCGTCTTTTGCACGCTGTCATCATATGCAAAAGTAATAATTGCAATTACAGATATCACGGCTACTGCACAGGACACAGTTGCGAGCACTCTGCCTTGCCTTGCCAATAGGAGAAGAGAGAAATGACAGCATAGAACGTATAAAACACAACAAAATTCAGTAAAAACGTTTATTCATGTTATTCACGTGATTTATGAGTACTCACTCCAATTTTGGGAAGCGCGGATGGGCTTTGCGCATTTGGCACAAACACACAGCCGCAACGGTTGTAGCTTTATACAGCCTGTTGATATCTTAAGGACCTAACTGGTCACACCTGGGAGTAAATGTCATGTAGAGATTGTTTTTACATGACATTACAGCTGAACATATAGCTTTCATCCACAAACCAACGTGGGAGAGCCCGAAGACGCATGTGCCAGACGCACATAGGCATGCGTAAAACCAATTTTGACCACTTCATACTGTTTATTTGCTTTCTTTTAGTTAACTTTCGTTTCTTTTGGATTCTTGTGCGTGTTATGGAGCCGTTTTGGTCCATGTTTGTAAGCCTTTTTTTCCTGGATTAAATTTTCGGAAGTTGAAACAAGTGGCATTGGAGTGTGTGATTGAAAACCACCGCGGACTGCTTCTCCTCCTCCAGTTGCCGAGACTTTGTGTTTTTAATAACGCTTGTCTATAAACATGTGTTAAACATATAAATTGCATGAACAGAAAGAAGGGACTCACCTGTTGAGTAACACACATTTCCTTATACGGAAAGCCTTGTCGGAATGGTGGGACATTTGAACGTCAGAATAGCGGGATGTCGCAATGGTGGGATGTCGGAATGGTGGGACGTTTGCATGTCGGAATGGTGGTATGTCGGAATGGTGGGATGTCGGAATGGTGGGATGTCGGAATAGCGGGATGTCGGAATGGCGGGATTTCGGAATGGGTGTTGCCACCCCCTTCATCATATACACAGTTATTTATACATCACCTTCCACCATGAAGCGTTGTCCCTTTTTGTTTCTCTCTTTGTTCTTAAAATGCTGTTATGCATGTCTAAACCAATCCATTAAATTAGATCATTTTGGCAGTAAAGCGATCTACAATGTGCTTGGTCGCAAAGCTGCTCATCTGTGGTAAAAAACTCTTCAGAAAGGCATTCTTCAATTGATTTCACTAATTCTATGTAATAATTTTGTGATTTCCTACAAAACTACACTTCTTCTCCCATCTGTCTGAGTATTTAATATTGTCTGGGTCCCGTTAAAACATGTATTTTTCCCATCTAATTCCTTGTTTGCTTTAAAACAAGTATTCCCCATTTTCTATCCCTTCAGTAGCCAACCAGTTTGTATGGAGTACACTGGAGCAACTTGACTGATCAGTAAAACACTGCTTTTGTTGTCACCGCAAGGCTTCCCCCGTTGGTTGTTTCACTGAGACACTACTGAGTAACTATAACTCAACACAGTTTATACACATAACATTCATATACATACTAACAAACAAACAAACAATTATTTATCGCAATTTTCTCATCTCTGTTTGAACGTACACCCAGGTAAATATTCCTGTAGTCTTCTCATACCGACTATGGACCCATTCATTGTTTAACTTCACTGTTTTGCAAATCCTAATTGAATATTACACATTGACATTGAACTTTACTTGATAAGCAGGTCTTCATTGCATTCAGCAGCCTATATGTGAGCATCTATGTGTAAGCTGTTCTTCTTTGCATTTATCAGCAGCAAGCAATTCTTCATTGCACATGCATATGAAAATAGTAAAACAATTCCAATGCGTTAGCGAAACCTTCTATATCAGGAGTGTCCATCATGATGCTGGGAATAGAACCTCTTTCCCAGAATAGTTCAACCTTCATTACTCAACTGATCATAACTCCGCAATGAGCACATTTCAAAGTATCATTCCTCTACATATATTCAAAAATCTATGTGTAAATGTTTAATATTTCTTATATTTGTTGATGTCATTCTGTGTGCATGTGGCCTAAACCCAATCTCTGCGTGGCAATTTTAATTTAAACAAGTTGAACTCTGCCTCTGATCATTTAAAAAAGGTGTGTACCAATATCAACCTTTCTCAGGTAATTACAGATCCTACAAAACCAAAGAGATCCTTCAAGGTTGTCCCTGATTGGCTCAATCTTAACAAATCAAAGGTAGAAAATCCGCAGTATCTGAACTTGGTGTTAGTTATCACTGCTCAATAGCCTGTATCAGAATTGCAAAAATGAAAACATTAGGTCCACGCTTGGTATCCAGATCCTGAAACATCTCCATGAGCAGGCTTTTTTTTAACTGATCTGTTGAATAGTTATATGACACTGTTAAAATCCCAGATGAAGATCTAGCACTTGACCATTTTTGTAAATCTTCTAATTCCATAGTTGATAAACACGCCCCTTTTAAAAAGTATAGAACTTAGAACAGGTCTATCCCTGGCTTTCGGCAGAACTGTCTTCTTTACTTTTTTTTCCCCTTGTCCTGTTCAGCATTATGTCAGAAGAATTGTAGTCTGAATACCTTTGATGCCAAACAGATTTGTTTTGCCAAGGGAAGTTTTATAAATGTAAAGCTCCCCTTGATGCCAATTGATTTATTTCTGTTTACAATATATGACATGAACTGAACTGAACCGGACCGGGGGACAAGGAAAGAAGAAGAGGAAAGAAGAGGAAACAGAACAAAAATAGAAACAAAAACCAGACAACCAGCTGCTACACCTGTAAAAAACAAAACAGACAACAATCCATGGCCTATGAGGGGAATCCAGCCTTAGCGCCACCAGGAGCACCTGAAAGCAGACAAGCAGAGAAAAAACAAACACACAAACAAACAAAAACAAGCACAAGAAGCGGCAATCGCATACAACACAGCTGTGGATATAGATGACCTGAGACGACATGATAATACATCAACTGCTTAGTGACCATGCTACTGGACTAATGAATGTGTGTGTGTGTGTGTGTGTGTGTGAGAACATGCAACACCCATGGCACAGGACCTACATGATAACCGTGCTTAGTTATGAGTGTATAAGCGTACAGGGCCACAATCCACAGCCCCCCCCCCCAAGCAATCAGAAGCAGGCAGAGAGGGCCACAAGACCCAGGCCACCAGCAGCCCCCACAGAGCACAGAACCCAGGCAGCCCACCGCAGGGGCAACCACGCATCCACCCAGAAGACTGCAGAGGAAGCCCCCGGAAAGAGCCCCCATAAGCATAGGGCAGAGGCACTCCGGGAACCAGGGGCAACAGCCCACCGACCCCGCCAGGCCCCAGCCGCCCAGAGAGGGCAGCCAGGGACAATAGGCATCCCCGCTACCTGGGAGCCAACAATGGGCAGGAGGGCCTGATGTCCACCAGGCTCGGGGCCTGCAGCGACCATATTCCGGGAGCTACTGTACCCCCAGAGTGACCATGCTACTTGACTAATGAATGTGTGTGTGTGTGTGAGAACATGCAACACCCATGGCACAGGACCTACATGATAACCGTGCTTAGTTATGAGTGTATAAGCGTACAGGGCCACAATCCACAGCCCCCCCCCAAGCAATCAGAAGCAGGCAGAGAGGGCCACAAGACCCAGGCCACCAGCAGCCCCCACAGAGCACAGAACCCAGGCAGCCCACCGCAGGGGCAACCACGCATCCACCCAGAAGACTGCAGAGGAAGCCCCCGGAAAGAGCCCCCATAAGCATAGGGCAGAGGCACTCCGGGACCTGGGCCCCAGGAGCCCGAGCGCCCCCAAACCCCCCGGCAGAGGCCCCACCCAATACCCAGGAGGGCCAAGCGCCCCAGACAGCCACAAAGTGGGTCAGCGCCTGCCCCAGCGCCCCTGGCCAAGTGCCCTGGGAGTCAAGACGTGCCCACAGGTGGGTGAAGTCGCGAGCAGTGGGGAGAGGCAACGCTGATGCCCCATCGGGAGAAACACAGGCAGGCCAGGCGACAGCAAGTCCCAGATCCAGGCCCAATCATTACCACACACACTTTCACGTCCCATACATCCACACATCCACACATCCTACCTCCCTCGACTCTGCTGGGGTGTAGTGCAGCGGGCACACCAAGAGGCCAGCAAACCCCCAGCCACCACAGACCCCGAACCAGCAGAACAATTAATTAATCCTCCTGGCCCCTCCTGCCCCGAGCAGACACCAGGAAGCAGGGGTGTGCAAAGAAGACCCCTCCCCTCACCCTTCTGGCTCTTCAATATTTTCTAATAGTGAGCAATTAAAATTGAGGGGCAGCCAAACTTGTAGAACTGGGAGCGCGGCACTCTGGGCAGCCTACATACCCAAAGTGCCCCGCCCACCAGATGCCACTCAGTGTAACCACCCCCCAAGACCTAATGTGTGTGTGTGAGTGTGTTTGATAAGTAGTAATGTCTAAGGTGTAATTAAAACAGGGGCAGGGAACTGCAGAGTGCAACCAAAGGGGACCACCTACGTGGCCCCATCCACTACATCACGTCATCTATCTTAGACAATAATTTATATATTTTTGATAGTAGTTTTGGGGTACAGATGCTTAGAAATTATGCTACCCTAGTTGGGGGTTGTAAGTCTGGTTGGTGGAGGATATATCCATCCATCCATCCATCATCTGCCGCTTATCCGGGGGTCGGGTCGCGGGGGCAGCAGCTTGAGCAGAGAAACCCAGACGTCTCTGTCCCCGGCCACTTCCTCCAGCTCTTCCGGGGGGACCCCGAGGCGTTCCCAGGCCAGCCGAGAGACATAGTCTCTCCAACGTGTCCTGGGTCTCCCCCGGGGTCTCCTCCCAGTGGGACGTGCCCGGAACACCTCCCCAGGGAGGCGCCCAGGGGGCATCCTAACCAGATGCCCGAGCCACCTCATCTGACTCCTCTCAATGCGGAGGAGCAGCGGTTCTACTCCGAGCCCCTACCGGATGACTGAGCTTCTCACCCTATCTCTAAGGGAGAGCCCAGACACCCTGCGGAGGAAACCCATTTCGGCCGCTTGTATTCGCGATCTTGTTCTTTCGGTCACTACCCACAACTCGTGACCATAGGTGAGGATGGGAACGTAGATTGACCAGTAAGTAGAGAGCTTCGCCTTCTGGCTCAGCTCCCTCTTCACAGCGACGGGTCGGTGCAGAGCCTGCAACACTGCAGGCGCCGCACCGATCCGCCCGTCAATCTCCCGCTCCATTCGTCCGTCACTCGTGAACAAGACCCCGAGATACTTGAACTCCTCCTCTTGGGGAAAGATCTCATTCCCGACCCGGAGAGAGCATTCCACCCTTTTCCGGCTGAGAACCATAGTCTCGGATTTGGAGGTGCTGATTCTCATCCCAGCCGCTTCACACTCGGCTGCGAATCACTCCAGTGAGAGCTGAAGGTCACGGCCTGACGACGCTAACAGAACCACATCATCTGCAAAAAAGCAGAGACCCGATTCTGAGGTCGCCAAATGGGACACCCTCAACGCCCTGGCTCCGCCTAGAAATTCTGTCCATAAAAGTTAGGAACAGAATCGTGACAAAGGGCAGCCCTGACGGAGTCCAACTCTCACCGGAAACGTATCCGACTTACTGCCGGCAATGCGGACCAAACTCTGGCACCGGTCATTCAGAGACCGAACGGCCCCTATCAAGGGGTCCGGCACTCCATATTCCCGGAGCACCCCCCACAGGACTCCACGAGGGACACGGTCGAACGCTTTCTCCAAGTCCACAAAACACATGTAGACTGGTTGGGCGAACTCCCATGCACCCTCCAGGATCCTGCCGAGGGTATAGAGCTGGTCCACTGTTCCACGGCCAGGACGAAAGCCACACTGCAACTCCTGAATCCGAGGCTCGATTATCCGACGGATCCTCCTCTCCAATACCCCCGAATAGACCTTACCAGGGAGGCTGAGGAGTGTGATACCCCTATAGTTGGAACACACCCTCCGGTCCCCCTTTTTAAAGAGGGGGACCACCACCCCAATCTGCCAGTCCAGAGGCACTGTCCCCGATGTCCACGCGATACTGCAGAGGCGTGTCAGCCAAGACAGCCCTACAACATCCAGAGCCTTGAGAAACTCAGGACGGACCTCATCCACCCCCGGGGCCTTGCCACCGAGGAGCTTTTTAACCACCTCGGCAACCTCAGCCCCAGAAATGGGAGGCCCCGTCTCCGAGCTCTCCGACTCTGCCTCTTCCGAGCACGTGTTGGTAGGATTGAGGAGTTCCTCGAAGTACTCCCCCCACCGACTCCCCCACCGACTCACAACATCCCTAGTTGAGGTCAGCAAAGCCCCGTCCGCACTGTAAACAGTGTTGACTGTGAGCCGCTTCCCCCCCCTGAGACGCCGGATGGTGGACCAGAATCTTTTCGAGGCCGTCCGGAAATCGTTCTCCATGGTCTCACCGAACTCCTCCCAGGCCCGAGTTTTTGCCTCAGCAACCGCCGAAGCCGCGGCCCGTCTGGCCCGTCGGTACCTATCAGCTTCTTCCAGGGTCCCACTGGCCAAAAAGGCCCGATAGGACTCCTTCTTCAGCTTGACGGCTTCCCTCACCACTGGTGTCCACCAGCAGGTTCGAGGGTTGCCGCCACGACAGGCACCGACCACCTTACGGCCACAACTCCGACCAGCTGCCTCGGCAATGGAGTCACGGAACATGGCCCATTCAATGTCCCCCACCTCAAATATGGTTGAAGCTCTGCCGGAGGTGGGAGTTAAAGCTCCTTCTGACGGGGGATTCTGACAAACGCTCCCAGCAGACCCTCACAATACGTTTGGGCCTGCCAGGTGTGATCGGCATCCTCCCCCACCAGCGGAGCCACCTCACCACCAGGTGGTGATCAGTTGACAGCTCCGCCCCGCTCTTCACCCGAGTGTCCAGGACATACGGCCGCAAGTCCGATGATACAACCACAAAGTCGATCATCGAACTGCGGCCAAGGGTGTCCTGGTGCCAAGTGCACATATGGACACCCTTATGCCTGAACATGGTGTTCGTTATGGACAGTCTATGACTGGCACAGAAGTCCAACAACATAACACCACTCTGATTCAGATCGGGGGGGCCGTTCCTCCCAATCACACCCCTCCAGGTCTCACTGTCATTGCCCACGTGAGCATTGAAGTCCCCCAGCAGAATGAGGGAGTCTCCGGTAGGAGCATTCTCCAGTGCCTCCCCCAGAGACTCCAAAAAGGGTAGGTACTCTGAACTGCTGTTTGGCGCATAGGCACAAACAACAGTCAGGACTCGTCCCCCCACCCAAGGCGGAGGGAGGCTACCCTCTCGTTCACTGGGGTAAACCCCAATGTACTGGCACACAGCCGGGGGGCAATAAGTATGCCCACACCTGCTCTGCGCCTCTCACCACGGGCAACTCCAGAGTGGAAGAGAGTCCAACCCCTCTCAAGAGTATTGGTTCCAGATCCCAAGCCGTGCGTCGAGGTGAGTCCGACTATATCTAACGGTCTGATGAAGTTTCAACAATAAACAACAAACTTTGTATTATGAGAAAGAACCAGACTCATTCTTTAGGAATCCGAAAATAAGCTCTATTTTACGAGTTATGCACGAATTCGGATTCTCCTATAAAACGAATTCCTTAACTCAAACCAAGTTAAGACTGCTTTGTCCTTCATATTTATTCATGTCTAATCAAGTTTCAATGATAAACAACGTTGTACTTTGTAGAATGAGAAAGAACTTCTTCAGCAATAAGCATCTCTCGACAAATGACGAAATACAGATTTTGCTATAAAATTAATTGCTATCAGCCTGACTTAAAACTGTTTGTCTTCCTTATTTATCCACTTCAAATCAAGTTTCAACAATTAAAAAAATTTTGTAGTTTGAGAAAGAACAACTTAATCTTGAGCAATCAGTATAAAAAGAAGGTAAGCAAAGGTGCGAATGTCAAACCATACATGATCAAAACAGGGAGCGGAGGTGTTTGGCTAAGACAAGGTGTGAATGTCCACCCATAATTAATGAAAAGCGGGCAACAAGTAGGTTCGAATGCCCAACCATACATCATCAAAAGCAGGAGTGGATATGTTCGGCTACAAGAAGGTTTGAACGTCTGACCATAGTTTGTAAAAAGCGGGTAAGAAAAGGTTTGAATGCCCGAACATACACCATCAAAGGAGGGAGCGGAGGTGTTCCGCTGTAAGAAGGTGTGAATGTCCGACCATAGTTGGTAAAAAACGGGTAAGAAAAGGTTAAAATACCCGACTGTACACAATCAGTAGCGGGTGCGGAGTTGTTCGGCTACTAAAAGGTGTGAAAGTCCGACCATGGTTTGTAAAAAGCGGGTAAGAAAAGGTGCGAATGCCCGAAAATGTGTGATCAAAAGAGGGAGCGGAGGTGTTCGGCTGCAAGAAGGTGTGAATGTACACCCATAATTACTAAAAAATGGGTAAGAAAAGGTGCAAATGCCTAACTATACATAATCAAAAGCAGGAGTGGATGTGTTCGGCTCCAAGAAGGGTTGAATGTCTGACCATAGTTTGTAAAAAGCAGGTAAGAAAAGGTTTGACTGCCCGAACATACACCATCAAAAGAGGGAGCGGAGGTGTTCCGCTGTAAGAAGGTGTGAATGTCCGACCATAGTTGGTAAAAAGCGGGTAAGAAAAGGTTAAAATACCCGACTGTACACAATCAATAGCGGGAGCGGAGTTGTTCGGCTACTAAAAGATGTGAAAGTCCGACTATGGTTTGTAAAAAGCGGGTAAGAAAAGGTGCTAATGCCCGACAATGTATGATCAAAAGAGGGAGTGGTTTTCGGCTGTAAGAAGGTCTGAATGTCCAACTATAATTTGTAAAAACCGGGTAAGAAAAGGCTTGAAAGCCCGACTATACACCATCATAAGCGGGAGAGGAGGTGTTCAGCTGCAAGAAGGTGTGAATGTCCACCAGTAATTACTGAAAAATGGGTAAGAAAAGGTGCGAATGCCCAAACATACATCATCAAAAGCAGGAGTGGATGTGTTGGGCTACAAGAAGGTTTGAAAGTCCGACCATGGTTTGTAAAAAACGGGTAAGAAAAGGTGCGAATGCCCGACAATGTATGATCAAAAGATGGAGCGGAGGTTTTTGGCTACAAGAAGGTTTGAATGTCCGACCATAGTTTGTAAAAAGCAGGTAAGAAAAGGTTCAAATGCCTGACAATACACCATCAAAAGCGGGAGCGGAGGTGTTCCGCTGTAAGATGGTGTGAATGTCCGACCATAGTTGGTAAAAAGCGGGTAAGAAAAGGTTAAAATACCCGACTGTACACAATCAATAGCGGGAGCGGAGTTGTTCGGCTACAAGAAGGTGTGAAAGTCCAACCATGGTTTGTAAAAAGCTGCTAAGAAAAGGTTCGAATGCCCGAATATATACCATCAAAAGCGGAGGTGGAGGTGTTCGGCTGCAAGAAGGTGTGAATCTCCGACCAAAGTTTGTAAAAAGCAGTTAAGAAAAGGTTCGAATATCCAACCAAACATAATCAAAAGCGGGAGCAGAGCTGTTCGACTGCAAGTAGGTGTGAATGTCCAGCCATAATTACTCACAAACGGGTAAGAAAAGGTAGTATTGCCTGACCATACATGATCAAAACAGGGAGCTGAGGTGGTTCAGCACCAAGGTGTGAATGTCTGACTATAGTTTGTAAAAAGCGGGTAAGATAAGGTGCGAATGCCCGACAATGTATGATCAAAAGAGGGAGCAGAGGTTTTCAGCTGCAAGATGGTCTGAATGTCCACCCAAAATTCCTGAGAAATGGGTAAAAAATAGGTGCGAATGCCAAACCATACATCATGCAAAGCAGGAGTGGATGTGTTCGGCTACAAGAAGATTTGAATGTCCATCAATAATTGCTTTAAAACATGAAAGAAAATTTTCGAATATGAAACCGCACATGATCATAAGCGGGAGAGGAGTTGTTCAGCTGCAAGAAGGTGTGAATGTCCACCCATAATTACTGAAAAATGGGTAAGAAAAGGTGAAAATGCCCAACCATACATCATCAAAAGCAGGAGTGGATGTGTTCGGCTACAAGAAGGTTTGAATGTCCGAGCATAGTTTGTAAAAAGCGGGTAAGAAAAGGTTCAAATGCCTGACTATACACCATCAATAGCGGGAGCGGATGTGTTTGGCTACAAGAATGTGTGACAGTCCAACCATGGTTTGTAAAAAACGGGTAAGAGAAGGTGCGAATGCCCGACAATGTATGATCAAAAGAGGGAGCGGAGGTTTTCGGCTACAAGAAGGTTTGAATGTCCGACCATAGTTTGTAAAAAGCGGGTAAGAAAAGGTTCAAATGCCTGACTATACACCATCAAAAGCGGGAGCGGAGGTGTTCCGCTGTAAGACGGTGTGAATGTCCAACCATAGTTGGTAAAAAGCGGGTAAGAAAAGGTTAAAATACCTGACTGTACATAATCAATAGCGGGAGCGGAGTTGTTCGGCTACAAGAAGGTGTGAAAGTTCAACCATGGTTTGTAAAAAGCTGCTAAGAAAAGGTTCGAATGCCCGAATATATACCATCAAAAGCGGAAGCGGAGGTGTTCGGCTGCAAGAAGGTGTGAACGTCCGACCAAAGTTTGCAAAAAGCAGTTAAGAAAAGGTTCGAATGCCCGAATATATACCATCAAAAGCGAGAGCAGAGCTTTTTCGACTGCAAGTAGGTGTGAATGTCCAGCCATAATTACTCACAAACGGGTAAGGAAAGGTAGTATTGCCAGACCATACATGATCAAAACAGGGAGCTGAGGTGGTTCAGCTGCAAGGTGTGAATGTCTGACTATAGTTTGTAAAAAGCGGGTAAGACAAGGTGCGAATGCCCGACAATGTATGATCAAAAGAGGGAGTGGAGGTCTTCGGCTGCAAGGTCTGAATGTCCAACCATAATTTCTAAAAACCGGGTAAGAAAAGGCTCGAAACCCCGACTATACACAATCAAAAGCGGGAGGTTTTCAGCTGCAAATCCTTCACTCAAACCAAGTGAAAACTGCTTTGTCCTTCATATTTATCAATGTCTAGATCGACTTCAACAAAGAACAACATTGTACTTTGCAGTAAAGAAAGAGCAAATCAAAAGTTTTAGGAATCCGAGAATAAGCTTATTTTCATGAGTTCTGCACGATTATTGATTTTACTATAAATGAATGCCTTCACTCAAACTATGTTAAAACTGCTTTGTCCTTCATATTTATCAATGTCTAGATTGACTTCAACAAAGAACAACACTGGATTTTGCAGTAGAAGAAAGAGCAACACTGAAGGATCAGTAATCCGAGAATAAGCTTATTTTCATACGTTCTGCATGATTTGGGATTTTATGTATAAAATGAATTCCTTCACTCAAACCAAGTTAAAACTGCTTTGTCCTTCATATTTATCAATGTCTAGATCGACTTCAACAAAGAACAACATTGTATTTTGCAGTAGAAGAAAAAGCAACACTGAAGGATCAGGAATCCGAGAATAAGCTTCTTTTCATACGTTCTGCATGATTTGGGATTTTATGTATAAAATGAATTCCTTCACTCAAACCAAGTGAAAACTTCTTTGTCCTTCATATTTATCAATGTCTAGATTTACTTCAACAAAGAACAACATTGTATTTTGCAGTAGAAGAAATAGCAACACTGAAGGATCAGGAATCCGAAAACAAGCTTATTTTCATACGTTCTGCTTGATTTGGGATTTTGCTATAAAATTAATTCCTTCACTCAAACAAAGTGGAAACTGCTTTGTCCTTCATATTTATCAATGTCTATATCGATTTCAACAAAGAACATGGCTTTATTTTGCAGTATAGGAAAGAGCAACACTGGAGGATCAGGAATCCGAGAATAAGCTTACTTTCATGAGTCCTGCACGATTTCGGATTTTCCTATAAAATCAATTGCTTTGCTCAAACCAAGTTAAAATTGCTTTCTCTTTCATAGTTATCCATGTCTAAAATGTATCAAGCATAAAGTTCCTCATATTACCCTGAATGAGAAAGAAGCATCCCTTTAGTTGAGCAATACGTTCCTTTTGCGGAGTTATGCATGATTTCGGATTTTGCTATAAAATTCATTCCTATTGATTGTGTACAGTCGGGTATTTTAACCTTTTCTTACCCGCTTTTTACCAACTATGGTCGGACATTCACACCGTCTTACAGCGGAATATCTCCGCTCCCGCTTTTGATGGTGTATAGTCAGGCATTTGAACCTTTTCTTACCCACTTTTTACAAACTATGGTCGGACATTCAAACCTTCTTGTAGCCGAAAACCTCTGCTCCCTCTTTTGATTATACATTGTCGGGAATTCGCACCTTATCCTACCCGCTTTTTACAAACTATAGTCAGACATTCACATCTTGGTGCTGAACCACCTCAGCTCCCATTTTGATCATGTATGGTCTGGCAATACTACCTTTTCTTACCCGTTTGTGAGTAATTATGGCTGGACATTCACACCTACTTGCAGTCGAACAGCTCTGCTCCCGCTTTTGATTATGTTTGGTTGGATATTCGAACCTTTTCTTAACTGCTTTTTACAAACTTTGGTCAGACGTTCACACCTTCTTGCAGCCGAACACCTCCGCTTCCGCTTTTGATGGTATATATTCGGGCATTCGAACCTTTTCTTACCAGCTTTTTACAAACCATGGTTGGACTTTCACACCTTCTTGTAGCCGAACAACTCCGCTCCCCCTATTGATTGTGTACAGTCGGGTATTTTAACCTTTTCTTACCCGCTTTTTACCAACTATGGTCGGACATTCAAACCATTTTACAGCGGAACACCTCCGCTCCCGCTTTTGATGGTGTATAGTCAGGCATTTGAACCTTTTCTTACCCACTTTTTACAAACTATGGTCGGACATTCAAACCTTCTTGTAGCCAAAAACCTCTGCTCCCTCTTTTGATCATACATTGTCGGGCATTCGCACCTTTTCTTACCCGTTTTTTACAAACCATGGTGGGACTTTCACACATTCTTGTAGCCAAACACATCCGCTCCCGCTATTGATTGTGTACAGTCGGGTATTTTAACCTTTTCTTACCCACTTTTTACGAACTATGGTCGGACATTCACACCGTCTTACAGCGGAACACCTCCGCTCCCGCTTTTGATGGTGTATAGTCAGGCATTTGAACCTTTTCTTAGCAGCTTTTTACAAACCATGGTTGAACTTTCACACCTTCTTGTAGCCGAACAACTCCGCTCCCTCAATTGATTGTGTACAGTCAGGTATTTTAACCTTTTCTTACCCGCTTTTTACCAACTATGGTCGGACATTCACACCGTCTTACAGCGGAACACCTCCGCTCCCGCTTTTGATGGTGTATAGTCAGGCATTTGAACCTTTTCTTACCCGCTTTTTACAAACTATGGTCGGACATTCAAACCTTCTTGTAGCCAAAAACCTCCGCTCCCTCTTTTGATCATACATTGTCGGGCATTCGCACCTTTTCTTACCCGTTTTTTACAAACCATGGTCGGACTTTCAAACCTTCTTGTAGCCCAACACATCCACTCCTGCTTTTGATGATGTATGTTTGGGCATTCGCACCTTTTCTTACCCATTTTTCAGTAATTATGGGTGGACATTCACACCTTCTTGCAGCTGAACACCTCCTCTCCCGCTTATGATGGTGTATAGTCGGGCTTTCAAGCCTTTTCTTACCCGGTTTTTACAAATTATAGTTGGACATTCAGACCTTCTTACAGCCGAAAACCTCCACTCCCTCTTTTGATCATACATTGTCGGGCATTAGCACCTTTTCTTACCCGCTTTTTACAAACCATAGTCGGACTTTCACATCTTTTAGTAGCCGAACAACTCCGCTCCCGCTATTGATTGTGTACAGTCGGGTATTTTAACCTTTTCTTACCCGCTTTTTACCAACTATGGTCGGACATTCACACCTTCTCACAGCGGAACACCTCCTCTCCCTCTTTTGATGGTGTATGTTCGGGCAGTCAAACCTTTTCTTACCTGCTTTTTAAAAACTATGGTCAGACATTCAACCCTTCTTGGAGCCGAACATATCCACTCCTGCTTTTGATTATGTATAGTTGGGCATTTTCACCTTTTCTTACCCATTTTTCAATAATTATGGGTGTACATTCACACCTTCTTGCAGCCGAACACCTCCGCTCCCTCTTTTGATCATACATTTTCGGGCATTCGCACCTTTTCTTACCCGCTTTTTACAAACCATGGTCGGACTTTCACACCTTTTAGTAGCCGAACAACTCCGCACCCGCTACTGATTGTGTACAGTCGGGTATTTTAACCTTTTCTTACCCGTTTTTTACCAACTACGGGCGGACATTCACACCTTCTTACAGCGGAACACCTCCGCTCCCGCTTTTGATGGTGTATGTTCGGGCATTCGAACCTTTTCTTACCCGCTTTTTACAAACTATGGTCAGACGTTCAAACCTTCTTGTAGCCGAACATATCCACTCCTGCTTTTGATGATGTATGGTTGGGCATTCGAACCTACTTGTTGCCCGCTTTTCATTAATTATGGGTGGACATTCACACCTTGTCTCAGCCAAACACCTCCGCTCCCTGTTTTGATCATGTATGGTTTGACATTCGCACCTTTGCTTACCCTCTTTTTATACTGATTGCTCAAGATTAAGTTGTTCTTTCTCAAACTACAAAATTTTTTTAATTGTTGAAACTTGATTTGAAGTGGATAAATAAGGAAGACAAACAGTTTTAAGTCAGGCTGATAGCAATTAATTTTATAGCAAAATCTGTATTTCGTCATTTGTCGAGAGATGCTTATTGCTGAAGAAGTTCTTTCTCATTCTACAAAGTACAACGTTGTTTATCATTGAAACTTGATTAGACATGAATAAATATGAAGGACAAAGCAGTCTTAACTTGGTTTGAGTTAAGGAATTCGTTTTATAGGAGAATCCGAATTCGTGCATAACTCGTAAAATAGAGCTTATTTTCGGATTCCTGAAGAATGAGTCTGGTTCTTTCTCATAATACAAAGTTTGTGGTTTATTGTTGAAACTTCATCAGACCGTTAGATATAGTCGGACTCATCTCGACGCACGGCTTGGGATCTGGAACCAGTACTCTTGAGAGGGGTTGGACTCTCTTCCACTCTGGAGTTGCCCGTGGTGAGAGGCGCAGAGCAGGTGTGGGCATACTTATTGCCCCCCGGCTGTGTGCCAGTACATTGGGGTTTACCCCAGTGAACGAGAGGGTAGCCTCCCTCCGCCTTGGGTGGGGGGACGAGTCCTGACTGTTGTTTGTGCCTATGCGCCAAACAGCAGTTCAGAGTACCTACCCTTTTTGGAGTCTCTGGGGGAGGCACTGGAGAATGCTCCTACCGGAGACTCCCTCATTCTGCTGGGGGACTTCAATGCTCACGTGGGCAATGACAGTGAGACCTGGAGGGGTGTGATTGGGAGGAACGGCCCCCACGATCTGAATCAGAGTGGTGTTATGTTGTTGGACTTCTGTGCCAGTCATAGACTGTCCATAACGAACACCATGTTTAGGCATAAGGGTGTCCATATGTGCACTTGGCACCAGGACACCCTTGGCCGCAGTTCGATGATCGACTTTGTGGTTGTATCATCGGACTTGCGGCCGTATGTCCTGGACACTCGGGTGAAGAGAGGGGCGGAGCTGTCAACTGATCACCACCTGGTGGTGAGGTGGCTCCGCTGGTGGGGGAGGATGCCGATCAGACCTGGCAGGCCCAAACGTATTGTGAGGGTCTGCTGGGAGCGTTTGTCAGAATCCCCCGTCAGAAGGAGCTTTAACTCCCACCTCCGGCAGAGCTTCAACCATATTTGAGGTGGGGGACATTGAATGGGCCATGTTCCGTGACTCCATTGCTGAGGCAGCTGGTCGGAGTTGTGGCCGTAAGGTGGTCGGTGCCTGTCGTGGCGGCAACCCTCCAACCTGCTGGTGGACACCAGTGGTGAGGGAAGCCGTCAAGCTGAAGAAGGAGTCCTATCGGGCCTTTTTGGCCAGTGGGACCCTGGAAGAAGCTGATAGGTACCGACGGGCCAGACGGGCCGCGGCTTCGGCGGTTGCTGAGGCAAAAACTCGGGCCTGGGAGGAGTTCGGTGAGACCATGGAGAACGATTTCCGGACGGCCTCGAAAAGATTCTGGTCAACCATCCGGCGTCTCAGGGGGGGGGAGCGGCTCACAGTCAACACTGTTTACAGTGGGGACGGGGCTTTGCTGACCTCAACTCGGGATGTTGTGAGTCGGTGGGGGGAGTACTTCGAGGAACTCCTCAATCCTACCAACACGTGCTCGGAAGAGGCAGAGTCGGAGAGCTCGGAGACGGGGCCTCCCATTTCTGGGGCTGAGGTTGCCGAGGTGGTAAAAAAGCTCCTCGGTGGCAAGGCAAGGGTGGATGAGGTCCGTCCTGAGTTTCTCAAGGCTCTGGATGTTGTAGGGCTGTCTTGGCTGACACGCCTCTGCAGTATCGCGTGGACATCGGGGACAGTGCCTCTGGACTGGCAGATTGGGGTGGTGGTCCCCCTCTTTAAAAAGGGGGACCGGAGGGTGTGTTCCAACTATAGGGGTATCACACTCCTCAGCCTCCCTGGTAAGGTCTATTCGGGGGTATTGGAGAGGAGGATCCGTCGGATAATCGAGCCTCGGATTCAGGAGATGCAGTGTGGCTTTCGTCCTGGCCGTGGAACAGTGGACCAGCTCTATACCCTCGGCAGGATCCTGGAGGGTGCATGGGAGTTCGCCCAACCAGTCTACATGTGTTTTGTGGACTTGGAGAAAGCGTTCGACCGTGTCCCTCGTGGAGTCCTGTGGGGGGTGCTCCGGGAATATGGAGTGCCGGACCCCTTGATAGGGGCCGTTCGGTCTCTGAATGACCGGTGCCAGAGTTTGGTCCGCATTGCCGGCAGTAAGTCGGATACGTTTCCGGTGAGAGTTGGACTCCGTCAGGGCTGCCCTTTGTCACGATTCTGTTCCTAACTTTTATGGACAGAATTTCTAGGCGGAGCCAGGGCGTTGAGGGTGTCCCATTTGGCGACCTCAGAATCGGGTCTCTGCTTTTTGCAGATGATGTGGTTCTGTTAGCGTCGTCAGGCCGTGACCTTCAGCTCTCACTGGAGTGATTCGCAGCCGAGTGTGAAGCGGCTGGGATGAGAATCAGCACCTCCAAATCCGAGACTATGGTTCTCAGCCGGAAAAGGGTGGAATGCTCTCTCCGGGTCGGGAATGAGATCCTTCCCCAAGAGGAGGAGTTCAAGTATCTCGGGGTCTTGTTCACGAGTGACGGACGAATGGAGCGGGAGATTGACGGGCGGATCGGTGCGGCGCCTGCAGTGTTGCAGGCTCTGCACCGACCCGTCGCTGTGAAGAGGGAGCTGAGCCAGAAGGCGAAGCTCTCTACTTACTGGTCAATCTACGTTCCCATCCTCACCTATGGTCACGAGTTGTGGGTAGTGACCGAAAGAACAAGATCGCGAATACAAGCGGCCGAAATGGGTTTCCTCCGCAGGGTGTCTGGGCTCTCCCTTAGAGATAGGGTGAGAAGCTCAGTCATCCGGGAGGGGCTCGGAGTAGAACCGCTGCTCCTCCGCATTGAGAGGAGTCAGATGAGGTGGCTCGGGCATCTGGTTAGGATGCCCCCTGGGCGCCTCCCTGGGGAGGTGTTCCGGGCACGTCCCACTGGGAGGAGACCCCGGGGGAGACCCAGGACACGTTGGAGAGACTATGTCTCTCGGCTGGCCTGGGAACGCCTCGGGGTCCCCCCGGAAGAGCTGGAGGAAGTGGCCGGGGACAGAGACGTCTGGGTTTCTCTGCTCAAGCTGCTGCCCCCGCGACCCGACCCCCGGATAAGCGGCAGATGATGGATGGATGGATGGATATATCCTCCACCAACCAGACTTACAACCCCCGACTAGGGTAGCAGAATTTCTAAGCATCTGTACCCCAAAACTACTATCAAAAATATATAAATTATTGTCTAAGATAGATGACGTGATGTAGTGGATGGGGCCACGTAGGTGGTCCCCTTTGGTTGCACTCTGCAGTTCCCTGCCCCTGTTTTAATTACACCTTAGACATTACTACTTATCAAACACACTCACACACACACATTAGGTCTTGGGGGGTGGTTACACTGAGTGGCATCTGGTGGGCGGGGCTCTTTGGGTATGTAGGCTGCCCAGAGTGCCGCGCTCCCAGTTCTACAAGTTTGGCTGCCCCTCAATTTTAATTGCTCACTATTAGAAAATATTGAAGAGCCAGAAGGGTGAGGGGAGGGGTCTTCTTCGCACACCCCTGCTTCCTGGTGTCTGCTCGGGGCAGGAGGGGCCAGGAGGATTAATTAATTTTTCTGCTGGTTCGGGGTCTGTGGTGGCTGGGGGGTTGCTGGCCTCCTGGTGTGCCCGCTGCACTACACCCCAGCAGAGTCGAGGGAGGTAGGATGTGTGGATGTGTGGATGTATGGGACGTGAAAGTGTGTGTCGTAATGATTGGGCCTGGATCTGGGACTTGCTGTCGCCTGGCCTGCCTGTGTTTCTCCCGATGGGGCATCAGCGTTGCCTCTCCCCACTGCTCGCGACTTCACCCACCTGTGGGCACGTCTTGACTCCCAGGGCACTTGGCCAGGGGCGCTGGGGCAGGCGCTGACCCACTTTGTGGCTGTCTGGGGCGCTTGGCCCTCCTGGGTATTGGGTGGGGCCTCTGCCGGGGGGTTTGGGGGCGCTCGGGCTCCTGGGGCCCAGGTCCCGGAGTGCCTCTGCCCTATGCTTATGGGGGCTCTTTCCGGGGGCTTCCTCTGCAGTCTTCTGGGTGGATGCGTGGTTGCCCCTGCGGTGGGCTGCCTGGGTTCTGTGCTCTGTGGGGGCTGCTGGTGGCCTGGGTCTTGTGGCCCTCTCTGCCTGCTTCTGATTGCTTGGGGGGGGCTGTGGATTGTGGCCCTGTACGCTTATACACTCATAACTAAGCACGGTTATCATGTAGGTCCTGTGCCATGGGTGTTGCATGTTCTCACACACACACACACATTCATTAGTCAAGTAGCATGGTCACTAAGCAGTTGATGTATTATCATGTCGTCTCAGGTCATCTATATCCACAGCTGTGTTGTATGCGATTGCCGCTTCTTGTGCTTGTTTTTGTTTGTTTGTGTGTTTGTTTTTTCTCTGCTTGTCTGCTTTCAGGTGCTCCTGGTGGCGCTAAGGCTGGATTCCCCTCATAGGCCATGGATTGTTGTCTGTTTTGTTTTTTACAGGTGTAGCAGCTGGTTGTCTGGTTTTTGTTTCTATTTTTGTTCTGTTTCCTCTTCTTTCCTCTTCTTCTTTCCTTGTCCCCCGGTCCGGTTCAGTTCAGTTCATGTCATATATTGTAAACAGAAATAAATAAATGGGCATCAAGGGGAGCTTTACATTTATAAAACTTCCCTTGGCAAAACAAATCTGTTTGGCATCAAAGGTATTCAGACTACAATTCTTCTGACATAATGCTGAACAGGACAAGGGGAAAAAAAAGTAAAGAAGACAGTTCTGCCGAAAGCCAGGGATAGACCTGTTCTAAGTTCTATACTTTTTAAAAGGGGCGTGTTTATCAACTATGGAATTAGAAGATTTACAAAAATGGTCAAGTGCTAGATCTTCATCTGGGATTTTAACAGTGTCATATAACTATTCAACAGATCAGTTAAAAAAAAGCCTGCTCATGGAGATGTTTCAGGATCTGGATACCAAGCGTGGACCTAATGTTTTCATTTTTGCAATTCTGATACAGGCTATTGAGCAGTGATAACTAACACCAAGTTCAGATACTGCGGATTTTCTACCTTTGATTTGTTAAGATTGAGCCAATCAGGGAAAACCTTGAAGGATCTCTTTGGTTTTGTAGGATCAGTAATTACCTGAGAAAGGTTGATATTGGTACACACCTTTTTTAAATGATCAGAGGCAGAGTTCAACTTGTTTAAATTAAAATTGCCACACAGAGATTGGGTTTAGGCCACATGCACTCAGAATGACATCAACAAATATAAGAAATATTAAACATTTACACGTAGATTTTTGAATATATGTAGAGGAATGATACTTTGAAATGTGCTCATTGCGGAGTTATGATCAGTTGAGTAATGAAGGTTGAACTATTCTGGGAAAGAGGTTCTATTCCCAGCATCATGATGGACACTCCTGATATAGAAGGTTTCGCTAACGCATTGGAATTGTTTTACTATTTTCATATGCATGTGCAATGAAGAATTGCTTGCTGCTGATAAATGCAAAGAAGAACAGCTTACACATGGATGCTCACATATAGGCTGCTGAATGCAATGAAGACCTGCTTATCAAGTAAAGTTCAATGTCAATGTGTAATATTCAATTAGGATTTGCAAAACAGTGAAGTTAAACAATGAATGGGTCCATAGTCGGTATGAGAAGACTACAGGAATATTTACCTGGGTGTACGTTCAAACAGAGATGAGAAAATTGCGATAAATAATTGTTTGTTTGTTTGTTAGTATGTATATGAATGTTATGTGTATAAACTGTGTTGAGTTATAGTTACTCAGTAGTGTCTCAGTGAAACAACCGACGGGGGAAGCCTTGCGGTGACAACAAAAGCAGTGTTTTACTGATCAGTCAAGTTGCTCCAGTGGACTCCATACAAACTGGTTGGCTACTGAAGGGATAGAAAATGGGGAATACTTGTTTTAAAGCAAACAAGGAATTAGATGGGAAAAATACATGTTTTAATGGGACCCAGACAATATTAAATACTCAGACAGATGGGAGAAGAAGTGTAGTTTTGTAGGAAATCACAAAATTATTACATAGAATTAGTGAAATCAATTGAAGAATGCCTTTCTGAAGAGCTGTTTACCATAGATGTGCAGCTTTGCAACCTAGCACATTGTAGATCGCTTTACTGCCAAAATGATCTAATTTAATGGATTGGTTTAGACATGCATAACAGCATTTTAAGAACAAAGAGAGAAACAAAAAGGGACAACGCTTCATGGTGGAAGGTGATGTATAAATAACTGTGTATATGATGAAGGGGATGGCAACACCCATTCCGAAATCCAGCCATTCCGACATCCCGCTATTCCGACATCCCACCATTCCGACATCCCACCATTCCGACATCCCACCATTCCGACATACCACCATTCCGACATGCAAACGTCCCACCATTCCGACATCCCACCATTGCGACATCCCGCTATTCTGACGTTCAAATGTCCCACCATTCCGACAAGGCTTTCCGTATAAGGAAATGTGTGTTACTCAACAGGTGAGTCCCTTCTTTCTGTTCATGCAATTTATATGTTTAACACATGTTTATAGACAAGCGTTATTAAAAACACAAAGTCTCGGCAACTGGAGGAGGAGAAGCAGTCCGCGGTGGTTTTTAATCACACACTCCAATGCCACTTGTTTCAACTTCCGAAAATTTAATCCAGGAAAAAAAGGCTTACAAACATGGACCAAAACGGCTCCATAACACGCACAAGAATCCAAAAGAAACGAAAGTTAACTAAAAGAAAGCAAATAAACAGTATGAAGTGGTCAAAATTGGTTTTACGCATGCCTATGTGCGTCTGGCACATGCGTCTTCGGGCTCTCCCACGTTGATTTGTGGATGAAAGCTATATGTTCAGCTGTAATGTCATGTAAAAACAATCTCTACATGACATTTACTCCCAGGTGTGACCAGTTAGGTCCTTAAGATATCAACAGGCTGTATAAAGCTACAACCGTTGCGGCTGTGTGTTTGTGCCAAATGCGCAAAACCCATCCGCGCTTCCCAAAATTGGAGTGAGTACTCATAAATCACGTGAATAACATGAATAAACATTTTTACTGCATTTTGTTGTGTTTTATACGTTCTATGCTGTCATTTCTCTCTTCTCCTATTGGCAAGGCAAGGCAGAGTGCTCGCAACTGTGTCCTGTGCAGTAGCCGTGATATCTGTAATTGCAATTATTACTTTTGCATATGATGACAGCGTGCAAAAGACGCATGGGCTCTGTGGAGAGCTCCGCTCCAGCTGGCTGCTGTGACAGCTCACTGACACTGTATTTCTGCTTAATCAGTTTCAGTCTCGCCAGAGTTACATTAATATCTGTATTTTTATATTTGAAATTCAGGGGATTTTGATAATAGATTATTAAAGTTTGTTTGCGAGGCTGTGGCCTCTGCATGTGCAAAGCTTGTGCGCCAAACTTTAGGGCGTATTTGCGCCGGCATATCATTAGTGCAAAATGTTTTGGGTAAAAAATAGGCTATTAAAAGGAACTGTCGGAATGGCGGTATGTTAAAAAAAACAAAAAACATACCGCCATTCCGACCATAGGAGGAAAAAAGTGTCAGAATGGTGGGACGTTTGATAAAAAATTAAGTGTCGCCATTCCGACAATTGGAGACCCATGTCGGAATGGCGAGATGTCGGAATGGCAGCATGTAACCATGATGAAGGAGAGACCATTTGAGCAGCACAGCCATTTCGCAGCACAGGGACAGCAATCCAAGTTACAGGATCTCCCACGTGGTATCACCTGTCACATTGTGTCAAGGCATCAAAAGAAGAAAAAATCACCAAACTCAAGGACAAAAAGACAAAGACTCCGGTGAACGAAGACAGAGGACTGACAAACCAGAAATACAAAAGGATTCTCGATATCAAGATCCAGAAGAAGAGGCTAACAATGCCACGAACACTTACGATGCTGGGAATGATGCCAGCAATGAACAGAGAAGAAGATTCAGTGTCATCAATCTGCATTACGTGCCTCTAATGAGGGGGTGAATATAGAATCCTCAACGATTACAACGTCTCTGGGAACTGTGACAACAACAAGGTTTAAACCATTTTGATATATATTGTAACCTATTGTCTAAGGAATAGTGCTGAAAATGAGGTAAATCTAATCCACCACTGTCCTTGGTCTTCTGTAGGGTTTTTAAACTAATACGTGGTGGTTTGTTTTTCCACAGAAATTTGGAGATGCATGAATCTAGTGACTTAAACCAAGTAGCAGATGGTTTTATGGGGATCATTGAGAACAAATAGTTAACTTTTGGTAGTATCATCATTTTAATGGATGTAACTCTCCCCACAAGTGATATAGGTAAGGACTTCCAACGAGAGATCGTCCTCTACTGTCTTTAATAATTGCACATAATTTAGCTTTGTTAGCTCTGAGAGCCTGGAGGAAATGTTTATGCCTAAATATCTAATATTTCCTGACTGTAAAGTGATCGCAGGTATATTATGGACCCTACAGTTAATGGGCAGAACTGTGGTCTTAGACCAGTTGATAGAGTAGTCAGAAAGTGCTGAGAATTTATTTATGAGTGTGATCGTGTGACTGAGAGACGTCTGTGAGTTCTGAAGGAAAAGTAATACATCATCAGCATAAAGACTTATTTTATGCTCAATATTTTGGGATTAATTACTCACAAACGGGTAAGAAAAGGTAGTATTGCCAGACCATACATGATCAAAACAGGGAGCGGAGGTGGTTCAGCTGCAAGGTGTGAATGTCTGACTATAGTTTGTAAAAAGCGGGTAAGATAAGGTGCGAATGCCCGACAATGTATGATCAAAAGAGGGAGCGGAGGTTTTCGGCTGCAAGAAGGTCTGAATGTCCACCCAAAATTCCTGAAAAATGGGTAAAAAAAGGGTGCGAATGCCAAACCATACATCATCAAAAGCAGGAGTGGATGTGTTCGGCTACAAGAAGATTTGAATGTCCATCAATAATTGCTTTAAAACATGAAAGAAAATTTTCGAATATCAAACCGCACATGATCATAAGCGGGAGAGGAGTTGTTCAGCTGCAAGAAGGTGTGAATGTCCACCCATAATTACTGAAAAATGGGTAAGAAAAGGTGAAAATGCCCAACCATACATCATCAAAAGCAGGAGTGGATGTGTTCGGCTACAAGAAGGTTTAAATGTCCGACCATAGTTTGTAAAAAGCGGGTAAGAAAAGGTTCGAATGCCCGAACATAGACCATCAAAAGAGGGAGCGGAGGTGTTCCGCTGTAAGAAGGTGTAAATGTCCGACCATAGTTGGTAAAAAGCGGGTAAGAAAAGGTTAAAATACCCGACTGTACACAATCAATAGCGGGAGCGGAGTTGTTTGGCTACAAGAAGGTGTGAAAGTCCGACCACGGTTTGTAAAAAGCGGGTAAGAAAAGGTTAGAATGCCCGAATATATACCATCAAAAGTGGAAGTGGATGTGTTCGGCTGCAAGAAGGTGTGAACGTCCGACCAAAGTTTGTAAAAAGCAGGTAAGAAAAGGTTCGAATATCCAACCAAACATAATCAAAAGCGGGAGCAGAGCTGTTCGACTGCAAGTAGGTGTGAATGTCAGATCATAATTTGCAAAAAGCTGATGAGAAAGGGTGAGATACCCGTCTATACACCATCAAATGCGGGAGCGGAAGTGTTCGGCTGTGAGTAGGTGTGAATGTCCGACCATAATCGCTGAAAAATGTGTTAGAAGAGACTAGAATGCCGGACAAGACATCATCAAATGCGGGAGCGGAGTTGTTCGGCTGTGAGTAGGTGTGAATCTCCGAGCATAGTTTGTAAAAAGGGGGTAAGAATAGGTTCGAATGCCCGAACATACACTATCAAAACAGGGAGCTGAGGTGGCTCAGCTGCAAGGTGTGAATGTCTGACTATAGTTTGTAAATAAGGTGCGAATGCCCAACAATGTATAATCAAAAGAGGGAGCGGAGGTTTTCGGCTACAAGAAGGTTTGATTTTCCGACCATATTTGGTAAAAAGCGGGTAAGAAAAGGTTAAAATACCCGACTGTACACAATCAATAGCGGGAGAGGAGGTGTTCAGCTGCAAGAAGGTGTGAATGTCCACCCATAATTACTGAAAAATGGGTAAGAAAAGGTGCGAATGCCCAACCATACATTATCAAAAGCAGGTGTGAATGTCAGATCATAATTTGCAAAAAGCTGATGAGAAAGGGTGAGAATGCCCGACTATACACCATCAAATGCGGGAGCGGAGTTGTTCGGCTGTGTGTAACAGTGTGTTAGAAAAGGTAAGAATGCCGGTCCATACATCATCAAAAGCGGGAGAGGTGGTGTTCGGCTGCAAGTAGGTGTGAATGTCCAGCCATAATTACTAACAAACGGGTAAGAAAAGGTAGTATTGCCAGACCATACATGATCAAAACAGGGAGCGGAGGTGGTTCAGCTGCAAGAAGGTGTGAATGTCCGACTAAAGTTCAATAATATTAACAAAAGCGGGAGGAGAGGTCTTCGGATGAGAGTGGTTGAGAATTTCCAACCATAATCTATAAAATGCGGTGAAAAAAAAGGTGTGATAGAACACTAAAAGGTGGAGCGGAAGTGTTCGGCTGCAAGAAGGTGTGAATGTCCGACTATATTTGGTGAAAAGCAGGTGAAGCAAGGTCTGAATGCCCAACCTTACATTATCAAAAGCGAGATCAGAGGTGTTTGGCTGCATGAAGGCCATAGTTTGCCAAAGGCGGGTAAGCTGCGAATGACCGACTAAATATCAACAAAAGGTCTTCGGATGCAAGTGGGTGTGAATATCCCACCATACAAGTATGGTGGAGAGGAAGCTGTGAACAGCCGACCATAGTTGGCAAAAAGCGGGTGAGAAAAGGTGCGAATGTCCAACCATACATGATCAAAACAGGGAGCGGAGGTGTTTGGCTGTGACAAGGTGTGAATGTCCACCCAAAATTAATGAAAAGCAGGCAACAAGTAGGTTTGAATGCCCAACCATACATCATCAAAAGCAGGAGTGGATGTGTTCGGCTACAAGAAGGTTTGAATGTCAGAGCATAGTTTGTAAAAAGCGGGTAAGAAAAGGTTCGAATGCCCAAACATACACCATCAAAAGAGGGAGCGGAGGTGTTCCGTTGTAAGAAGGTGTTAATGTCCAACCATAGTTGGTAAAACACGGGTAAGAAAAGGTTAAAATACCCGACTGTACACAATCAATAGCGGGAGAGGAGGTGTTTGGCTACAAGAATGTGTGACAGTCCGACCATGGTTTGTAAAAAACGGGTAAGAAAAGGTGCGAATGCCCGACAATGTATGATCAAAAGAGGGAGCGGAGGTTTTCGGCTAGAAGAAGGTTTGAATGTCCGACCATAGTTTGTAAAAAGCGGGTAAGAAAAGGTTCAAATGCCTGACTATACACCATCAAAAGCGGGAGCGGAGGTGTTCGGCTACAAGAAGGTGTGAAAGTTCAACCATGGTTTGTAAAAAGCTGCTAAGAAAAGGTTCGAATGCCCGAATATATACCATCAAAAGCGGAAGCGGAGGTGTTCAGCTGCAAGAAGGTGTGAACGTCCGACCAAAGTTTGTAAAAAGCAGTTAAGAAAAGGTTCGAATGCCCGAATATATACCATCAAAAGCGGGAGCAGAGCTGTTCGACTGCAAGTAGGTGTGAATGTCAGGCCATATTTACTCACAAACGGGCAAGAAAAGGTAGTATTACCACACCATACATGATCAAAACAGGGAGCTGAGGTGGTTCAGCTGCAAGGTCTGAATGTCCAACCATAATTTCTAAAAACCGGGTAAGAAAAGGCTCGAAAGCCCGACTATACACAATCAAAAGAGGGAGCGGGAGGTTTTCAGCTGCAAATCCTTCACTCAAACCAAGTGAAAACTGCTTTGTCCTTCATATTTATCAATGTCTAGATCGACTTCAACAAAGAACAACATTGTACTTTGCAGTAAAGAAAGAGCAAATCAAAAGTTTTAGGAATCCGAGAATAAGCTTATTTTCATGAGTTCTGCACGATTATTGATTTTACTATAAATGAATGCCTTCACTCAAACTATGTTAAAACTGCTTTGTCCTTCATATTTATCAATGTCTAGATTGACTTCAACAAAGAACAACACTGGATTTTGCAGTAGAAGAAAGAGCAACACTGAAGGATCAGTAATCCGAGAATAAGCTTATTTTCATACGTTCTGCATGATTTGGGATTTTATGTATAAAATTAATTCCTTCACTCAAACCAAGTTAAAACTGCTTTGTCCTTCATATTTATCAATGTCTAGATCGACTTCAACAAAGAACAACATTGTATTTTGCAGTAGAAGAAAAAACAACACTGAAGGATCAGGAATCCCAGAATAAGCTTCTTTTCATACGTTCTGCATGATTTGGGATTTTATGTATAAAATTAATTCCTTCACTCAAACCAAGTGAAAACTGCTTTGTCCTTCATATTTATCAATGTCTAGATTTACTTCAACAAAGAACAACATTGTATTTTGCAGTAGTAGAAAGAGCAACACTGAAGGATCAGGAATTCGAGAATAAGCTTATTTTCATACGTTCTGCATGATTTGGGATTTTATGTATAAAATGAATTCCTTTACTCAAACTATGTTAAAACTGCTTTGTCCTTCATATTTATCAATGTCTAGATTGACTTCAACAAAGAACAACATTGTATTTTGTAGTAGAAGAAATAGCAACACTGGAGGATCAGGAATCCCAAAACAAGCTTATTTTCATACGCTCTGCATGATTTGGGATTTTGCTATAAAATTAATTCCTTCACTCAAACAAAGTGGAAACTGCTTTGTCCTTCATATTTATCAATGTCTATATCGATTTCAACAAAGAACAAGGCTGTATTTTGCAGTATAGGAAAGAGCAACCCCTGAGGATCAGGAATCCGAGAATAAGCTTACTTTCATGAGTCCTGCACGATTTCGGATTTTCCTATAAAATGAATTGCTTTGCTCAAAACAAGTTAAAATTGCTTTGTCCTTCATAGTTATCCATGTCTAAAATGTATCAAGCATAAAGTTCCTCATATTACCCTGAATGAGAAAGAAGCATCCCTTTGGTTGAGCAATACGTTCCTTTTGCGGAGTTATGCATGATTTCGGATTTTGCTATAAAATTCATTCCTTCACACCTTTTTTTTTCACCGCATTTTATAGATTATGGTTGGAAATTTCAACCACTCTAATCCGAAGACCTCTCCTCCCGCTTTTGTTAATATATTTGAACTTTAGTTGGACATTAACCCCTTTTTGCAGCTAAACCACCTCCGCTCCCTGTTTTGATCATGTATGGTCTGGCAATACTACCTTTTCTTACCCGTTTGTGAGTAATTATGGCTGGATATTCACACCTACTTGCAGCTGAACACAATCTCTCTCGCTTTTAATTATGTTTGGAGATTCGAACCTTTTCTTTACTGCTTTTTGCCAACTTTGGTCGGACGTTCACATCTTCTTGCAACCGAACACCTCCGCTTCCGCTTTTGATGGTATATATTCGGGCATTCGAACCTTTTCTTACCAGCTTTTTACAAACGATGGTTGGACTTTCACACCTTCTTGTAGCCGAACAACTCCGCTCCCGCTATTGATTGTGTACAGTCGGGTATTTTAACCTTTTCTTACCCGCTTTTTACCAACTATGGTCGGACATTCACACCGTCTTACAGCGGAACATCTCCGCTCCCGCTTTTGATGGTGTATAGTCAGGCATTTGAACCTTTTCTTACCCGCTTTTTACAAACTATGGTCGGACATTCAAACCTTCTTGTAGCCGAAAACCTCTGCTCCCTCTTTTGATTATACATTGTCGGGCATTCACACCTTATCTTACCCGCTTTTTACAAACTATAGTCAGACATTCACACCTTGGTGCTGAACTACCTCAGCTCCCTGTTTTGATCATGTATGGTCTGGCAATACTACCTTTTCTTACCCGTTTGTGAGTAATTATGGCTGGACATTCACACCTACTTGCAGTCGAACAGCTCTGCTCCCGCTTTTGATTATGTTTGGTTGGATATTCGAACCTTTTCTTAACTGCTTTTTACAAACTTTGGTCGGACGTTCACACCTTCTTGCAGCCGAACACCTCCACTTCCGCTTTTGATGGTATATATTCGGGCATTCGAACCTTTTCTTACCAGCTTTTTACAAACCATGGTTGGACATTCACACCTACTTGCAGCCGAACACCACCTCTCCCGCTTTTGATGATGTATGGACCGACATTCTTACCTTTTCTAACACATTTTTCAGCAATTATGGTCGGACATTCACACTTACTCATAGCCGATCAACTCCGCTCCCGCATTTGAGGGTGTATAGTCGGGCATTCTCACCCTTTCTCATCAGCTTTTTGCAAATTATGATCTGACATTCACACCTGCTTTTGATAATGTATGGTTGGGCATTCGCACCTTTTCTTACCCATTTTTCAGTAATTATGGGTGGACATTCACACCTTCTTGCAGCTGAACACCTCCTCTCCCGCTATTGATTGTGTACAGTTGGGTATTTTAACCTTTTCTTACCCGCTTTTTACCAAATATGGTCGGACATTCACACCGTCTTACAGCGGAACACCTCTGCTCCCGCTTTTGATGGTGTATAGTCAGGCATTTGAACCTTTTATTACCCGCTTTTTACAAACTATGGTCGGACATTCAAACCTTCTTGTAGCCGAAAACCTCCGCTCCCTCTTTTGATTATACATTGTTGGGCATTCGCACCTTATTTACAAACTATAGTCAGACATTCACACCTTGCAGCTGAGCCACCTCAGCTCCCTGTTTTGATAGTGTATGTTCGGGCATTCGAACCTATTCTTACCCCCTTTTTACAAACTATGCTCGGAGATTCACACCTACTCACAGCCGAACAACTCCGCTCCCGCATTTGATTATGTATTGTCCGGCATTCTAGTCTCTTCTAACACATTTTTCAGCAATTATGGTCGGACATTCACACCTACTCACAGCCGAACACTTCCGCTCCCGCATTTGATGGTGTATAGCCGGGCATTCTCACCCTTTCTCATCAGCTTTTTGCAAATTATCATCTGACATTCACACCTACTTGCAGTCGAACAGCTCTGCTCCCTCTTTTGATTATGTTTGGTTGGATATTCGAACCTTTTCTTAACTGCTTTTTACAAACTTTGGTCGGACATTCAAACCTTCTTGTAGCCGAAAACCTCCGCTCCCTCTTTTGATTATACATTGTTGGGCATTCGCACCTTATTTACAAACTATAGTCAGACATTCACACCTTGCAGCTGAGCCACCTCAGCTCCCTGTTTTGATAGTGTATGTTCGGGCATTCGAACCTATTCTTACCCCCTTTTTACAAACTATGCTCGGAGATTCACACCTACTCACAGCCGAACAACTCCGCTCCCGCATTTGATTATGTATTGTCCGGCATTCTAGTCTCTTCTAACACATTTTTCAGCAATTATGGTCGGACATTCACACCTACTCACAGCCGAACACTTCCGCTCCCGCATTTCATGGTGTATAGCCGGGCATTCTCACCCTTTCTCATCAGCTTTTTGCAAATTATGATCTGACATTCACACCTACTTGCAGTCGAACAGCTCTGCTCCCGCTTTTGATTATGTTTGCTTGGATATTCGAACCTTTTCTTAACTGCTTTTTACAAACTTTGGTCGGACGTTCACACCTTCTTGCAGCCGAACACATCCACTTCCTCTTTTGATGGTATATATTCGGGCATTCGAACCTTTTCTTACCCGCTTTTTACAAACCGTGGTCGGACTTTCACACCTTCTTGTAGCCAAACAACTCCGCTCCCGCTATTGATTGTGTACAGTCGGGTATTTTAACCTTTTCTTACCCGCTTTTTACCAACTATGGTCAGACATTTACACCTTCTTACAGCGGAACACCTCCGCTCCCTCTTTTGATGGTCTATGTTCGGGCATTCGAACCTTTTCTTAAACGCTTTTTACAAACTATGGACGGACATTCAAACCTTCTTGTAGCCGAACACATCCACTCCTGCTTTTGATGATGTATGGTTGGGCATTTTCACCTTTTCTTACCCATTTTTCAGTAATTATGGGTGGACATTCACACCTTCTTGCAGCTGAACAACTCCTCTCCCGCTTATGATCATGTGCGGTTTGATATTGGAAAATTTTCTTTCATGTTTTAAAGCAATTATTGATGGACATTCAAATCTTCTTGTAGCCGAACACATCCACTCCTGCTTTTGATGATGTATGGTTTGGCATTCGCACCCTTTTTTTACCCATTTTTCAGGAATTTTGGGTGGACATTCAGACCTTCTTGCAGCCGAAAACCTCCGCTCCCTCTTTTGATCATACATTGTCGGGCATTCGCACCTTATCTTACCCGCTTTTTACAAACTATAGTCAGACATTCACACCTTGCAGCTGAACCACCTCCGCTCCCTGTTTTGATCATGTATGGTCTGGCAATACTACCTTTTCTTACCCGTTTGTGAGTAATTAATCCCAAAATATTGAGCATAAAATAAGTCTTTATGCTGATGATGTATTACTTTTCCTTCAGAACTCACAGACGTCTCTCAGTCACACGATCACACTCATAAATAAATTCTCAGCACTTTCTGACTACTCTATCAACTGGTCTAAGACCACAGTTCTGCCCATTAACTGTAGGGTCCATAATATACCTGCGATCACTTTACAGTCAGGAAATATTAGATATTTAGGCATAAACATTTCCTCCAGGCTCTCAGAGCTAACAAAGCTAAATTATGTGCAATTATTAAAGACAGTAGAGAACGATCTCTCGTTGGAAGTCCTTACCTATATCACTTATGGGGAGAGTTACATCCATTAAAATGATGATACTACCAAAAGTTAACTATTTGTTCTCAATGATCCCCATAAAACCATCTGCTACTTGGTTTAAGTCACTAGATTCATGCATCTCCAAATTTCTGTGGAAAAACAAACCACCACGTATTAGTTTAATAACCCTACAGAAGACCAAGGACAGTGGTGGATTAGATTTACCTCATTTTCAGCACTATTCCTTAGACAATAGGTTACAATATATATCAAAATGGTTTAAACCTTGTTGTTGTCACAGTTCCCAGAGACGTTGTAATCGTTGAGGATTCTATATTCACCCCCTCATTAGAGGCACGTAATGCAGATTGATGACACTGAATCTTCTTCTCTGTTCATTGCTGGCATCATTCCCAGCATCGTAAGTGTTCGTGGCATTGTTAGCCTCTTCTTCTGGATCTTGATATCGAGAATCCTTTTGTATTTCTGGTTTGTCAGTCCTCTGTCTTCGTTCACCGGAGTCTTTGTCTTTTTGTCCTTGAGTTTGGTGATTTTTTCTTCTTTTGATGCCTTGACACAATGTGACAGGTGATACCACGTGGGAGATCCTGTAACTTGGACTGCTGTCCCTGTGCTGCGAAATGGCTGTGCTGCTCAAATGGTCTCTCCTTCATCATGGTTACATGCTGCCATTCCGACATCTCGCCATTCCGACATGGGTCTCCAATTGTCGGAATGGCGACACTTAATTTTTTATCAAACGTCCCACCATTCCGACACTTTTTTCCTCCTATGGTCGGAATGGCGGTATGTTTTTTGTTTTTATTTTAACATTCCGACAGTTCCTTTTAATAGCCTATTTTTTTACCCAAAACATTTTGCACTAATGATATGCCGGCGCAAATACGCCCTAAAGTTTGGCGCACAAGCTTTGCACATGCAGAGGCCACAGCCTCGCAAACAAACTTTAATAATCTATTATCAAAATCCCCTGAATTTCAAATATAAAAATACAGATATTAATGTAACTCTGGCGAGACTGAAACTGATTAAGCAGAAATACAGTGTCAGTGAGCTGTCACAGCAGCCAGCTGGAGCGGAGCTCTCCACAGAGCCCATGCGTCTTTTGCACGCTGTCATCATATGCAAAAGTAATAATTGCAATTACAGATATCACGGCTACTGCACAGGACACAGTTGCGAGCACTCTGCCTTGCCTTGCCAATAGGAGAAGAGAGAAATGACAGCATAGAACGTATAAAACACAACAAAATTCAGTAAAAACGTTTATTCATGTTATTCACGTGATTTATGAGTACTCACTCCAATTTTGGGAAGCGCGGATGGGCTTTGCGCATTTGGCACAAACACACAGCCGCAACGGTTGTAGCTTTATACAGCCTGTTGATATCTTAAGGACCTAACTGGTCACACCTGGGAGTAAATGTCATGTAGAGATTGTTTTTACATGACATTACAGCTGAACATATAGCTTTCATCCACAAACCAACGTGGGAGAGCCCGAAGACGCATGTGCCAGACGCACATAGGCATGCGTAAAACCAATTTTGACCACTTCATACTGTTTATTTGCTTTCTTTTAGTTAACTTTCGTTTCTTTTGGATTCTTGTGCGTGTTATGGAGCCGTTTTGGTCCATGTTTGTAAGCCTTTTTTTCCTGGATTAAATTTTCGGAAGTTGAAACAAGTGGCATTGGAGTGTGTGATTGAAAACCACCGCGGACTGCTTCTCCTCCTCCAGTTGCCGAGACTTTGTGTTTTTAATAACGCTTGTCTATAAACATGTGTTAAACATATAAATTGCATGAACAGAAAGAAGGGACTCACCTGTTGAGTAACACACATTTCCTTATACGGAAAGCCTTGTCGGAATGGTGGGACATTTGAACGTCAGAATAGCGGGATGTCGCAATGGTGGGATGTCGGAATGGTGGGACGTTTGCATGTCGGAATGGTGGTATGTCGGAATGGTGGTATGTCGGAATGGTGGGATGTCAGAATAGCGGGATGTCGGAATGGCGGGATTTCGGAATGGGTGTTGCCACCCCCTTCATCATATACACAGTTATTTATACATCCCCTTCCACCATGAAGCGTTGTCCCTTTTTGTTTCTCTCTTTGTTCTTAAAATGCTGTTATGCATGTCTAAACCAATCCATTAAATTAGATCATTTTGGCAGTAAAGCGATCTACAATGTGCTTGGTCGCAAAGCTGCTCATCTGTGGTAAACAGCTCTTCAGAAAGGCATTCTTCAATTGATTTCACTAATTCTATGTAATAATTTTGTGATTTCCTACAAAACTACACTTCTTCTCCCATCTGTCTGAGTATTTAATATTGTCTGGGTCCCGTTAAAACATGTATTTTTCCCATCTAATTCCTTGTTTGCTTTAAAACAAGTATTCCCCATTTTCTATCCCTTCAGTAGCCAACCAGTTTGTATGGAGTACACTGGAGCAACTTGACTGATCAGTAAAACACTGCTTTTGTTGTCACCGCAAGGCTTCCCCCGTCGGTTGTTTCACTGAGACACTACTGAGTAACTATAACTCAACACAGTTTATACACATAACATTCCTATACATACTAACAAACAAACAAACAATTATTTATCGCAATTTTCTCATCTCTGTTTGAACGTACACCCAGGTAAATATTCCTGTAGTCTTCTCATACCGACTATGGACCCATTCATTGTTTAACTTCACTTTTTTGCAAATCCTAATTGAATATTACACATTGACATTGAACTTTACTTGATAAGCAGGTCTTCATTGCATTCAGCAGCCTATATGTGAGCATCTATGTGTAAGCTGTTCTTCTTTGCATTTATCAGCAGCAAGCAATTCTTCATTGCACATGCATATGAAAATAGTAAAACAATTCCAATGCGTTAGCGAAACCTTCTATATCAGGAGTGTCCATCATGATGCTGGGAATAGAACCTCTTTCCTAGAATAGTTCAACCTTCATTACTCAACTGATCATAACTCCGCAATGAGCACATTTCAAAGTATCATTCCTCTACATGTATTCAAAAATCTATGTGTAAATGTTTAATATTTCTTATATTTGTTGATGTCATTCTGTGTGCATGTGGCCTAAACCCAATCTCTGTGTGGCAATTTTAATTTAAACAAGTTGAACTCTGCCTCTGATCATTTAAAAAAGGTGTGTACCAATATCAACCTTTCTCAGGTAATTACTGATCCTACAAAACCAAAGAGATCCTTCAAGGTTGTCCCTGATTGGCTCAATCTTAACATATCAAAGGTAGAAAATCCGCAGTATCTGAACTTGGTGTTAGTTATCACTGCTCAATAGCCTGTATCAGAATTGCAAAAATGAAAACATTAGGTCCACGCTTGGTATCCAGATCCTGAAACATCTCCATGAGCAGGCTTTTTTTTAACTGATCTGTTGAATAGTTATATGACACTGTTAAAATCCCAGATGAAGATCTAGCACTTGACCATTTTTGTAAATCTTCTAATTCCATAGTTGATAAACACGCCCCTTTTAAAAAGTATAGAACTTAGAACAGGTCTATCCCTGGCTTTCGGCAGAACTGTCTTCTTTACTTTTTTTTCCCCTTGTCCTGTTCAGCATTATGTCAGAAGAATTGTAGTCTGAATACCTTTGATGCCAAACAGATTTGTTTTGCCAAGGGAAGTTTTATAAATGTAAAGCTCCCCTTGATGCCCATTTATTTATTTCTGTTTACAATATATGACATGAACTGAACTGAACCGGACCGGGGGACAAGGAAAGAAGAAGAGGAAAGAAGAGGAAACAGAACAAAAATAGAAACAAAAACCAGACAACCAGCTGCTACACCTGTAAAAAACAAAACAGACAACAATCCATGGCCTTTGAGGGGAATCCAGCCTTAGCGCCACCAGGAGCACCTGAAAGCAGACAAGCAGAGAAAAAACAAACACACAAACAAACAAAAACAAGCACAAGAAGCGACAATCGCATACAACACAGCTGTGGATATAGATGACCTGAGACGACATGATAATACATCAACTGCTTAGTGACCATGCTACTGGACTAATGAATGTGTGTGTGTGTGTGTGTGAGAACATGCAACACCCATGGCACAGGACCTACATGATAACCGTGCTTAGTTATGAGTGTATAAGCGTACAGGGCCACAATCCACAGCCCCCCCCCAAGCAATCAGAAGCAGGCAGAGAGGGCCACAAGACCCAGGCCACCAGCAGCCCCCACAGAGCACAGAACCCAGGCAGCCCACCGCAGGGGCAACCACGCATCCACCCAGAAGACTGCAGAGGAAGCCCCCGGAAAGAGCCCCCATAAGCATAGGGCAGAGGCACTCCGGGAACCAGGGGCAACAGCCCACCGACCCCGCCAGGCCCCAGCCGCCCAGACATGGGCCGTGCACTGGACCTGGGCCCCAGGAGCCCGAGCGCCCCCAAACCCCCCGGCAGAGGCCCCACCCAATACCCAGGAGGGCCAAGCGCCCCAGACAGCCACAAAGTGGGTCAGCGCCTGCCCCAGCGCCCCTGGCCAAGTGCCCTGGGAGTCAAGACGTGCCCACAGGTGGGTGAAGTCGCGAGCAGTGGGGAGAGGCAACGCTGATGCCCCATCGGGAGAAACACAGGCAGGCCAGGCGACAGCAAGTCCCAGATCCAGGCCCAATCATTACCACACACACTTTCACGTCCCATACATCCACACATCCACACATCCTACCTCCCTCGACTCTGCTGGGGTGTAGTGCAGCGGGCACACCAGGAGGCCAGCAACCCTCCAGCCACCACAGACCCCGAACCAGCAGAACAATTAATTAATCCTCCTGGCCCCTCCTGCCCCGAGCAGACACCAGGAAGCAGGGGTGTGCGAAGAAGACCCCTCCCCTCACCCTTCTGGCTCTTCAATATTTTCTAATAGTGAGCAATTAAAATTGAGGGGCAGCCAAACTTGTAGAACTGGGAGCGCGGCACTCTGGGCAGCCTACATACCCAAAGAGCCCCGCCCACCAGATGCCACTCAGTGTAACCACCCCCCAAGACCTAATGTGTGTGTGTGAGTGTGTTTGATAAGTAGTAATGTCTAAGGTGTAATTAAAACAGGGGCAGGGAACTGCAGAGTGCAACCAAAGGGGACCACCTACGTGGCCCCATCCACTACACCCCACCGAACACACACGCCCCCAAAACCCTTCATGTGTGAGTGTGTGCTGTGTACAGGAGCCAGAAGGGAGAGGGGTATGGGGATATATACCGGGGGAGCTACTCTCCCCCAGAGAGGGCAGCCAGGGACTGGCTGCAATAGGCATCCCCGCTACCTGGGAGCCAACAATGGGCAGGAGGGCCTGATGTCCACCAGGCTCGGGGCCTGCAGCGACCATATTCCGGGAGCTACTGTACCCCCAGAAGGTACCCATCCCGCCCCACCCCACTCAACCCAACCCCCCCCAGGAGGACCTCTACAAAAAACAAACAAACAAACCACCCGGTCACACCAGTTGCAGCAGCCTTGGCCTGAGACCCACCATCACCCAGCAACCCACCACCACCACTATGTGATAAAACTAATCAGAGGGGACCAGAGAGAATTAAATTCAGCCAATTGATGTTTTGAGGAGGCAGACATTGTTTCCATGCTAATATAATCTAAAAGAAAATTTCTAAACTGGTTAATACACAGATTGTTCTTCGCTTTCCAGTTCATGAGAATAGTTTTCTTTGCGATACATATCACTGTGACAACCATGTGTGCTGAGTTAATTTCCATGTTGATGTTGTCTAAGTCACCCAGTATGCACAGTGTGGGGCATGCAGGGATGCTACACTTTAGCCATGTTGACAGGTCCTCACAGACTTCAAGCCAGAACTTCTGGACAGGCGCAGAAAACCACAAAGCGTGTGCATAATCATCAGGTGTGTTATCTGTGCAATGTGAGCAGATGTTTGAGTGTGTTAGACCCATCCTGAACATCCTTTGTCCTGTATAGTGTGTTCTATGAAGGATTTTGTATTGTATGAGCTGTAAATTAGGATTTCGAGTCTTTATGAAGGTGTTCAAACATATTTGTGGTTAGAAGCTATGACCAGAACTGATGGATAAATCTGCCTCCCATTTTGAGGATGGAAGAGACATTGTGTCATCTATCTTAGACAATAATTTATATATTTTTGATAGTAGTTTTGGGGTACAGCTGCTTAGAAATTCTGCTACCCTAGTCGGGGGTTGTAAGTCTGGTTGGTGGAGGATATATCCATCCATCCATCCATCATCTGCCGCTTATCCGGGGGTCGGGTCGCGGGGGCAGCAGCTTGAGCAGAGAAACCCAGACGTCTCTGTCCCCGGCCACTTTCTCCAGCTCTTCCGGGGGGACCCCGAGGCGTTCCCAGGCCAGCCGAGAGACATAGTCTCTCCAACGTGTCCTGGGTCTCCCCCGGGGTCTCCTCCCAGTGGGACGTGCCCGGAACACCTCCCCAGGGAGGCGCCCAGGGGGCATCCTAACCAGATGCCCGAGCCACCTCATCTGACTCCTCTCAATGCGGAGGAGCAGCGGTTCTACTCCGAGCCCCTCCCGGATGACTGAGCTTCTCACCCTATCTCTAAGGGAGAGCCCAGACACCCTGCGGAGGAAACCCATTTCGGCCGCTTGTATTCGCGATCTTGTTCTTTCGGTCACTACCCACAACTCGTGACCATAGGTGAGGATGGGAACGTAGATTGACCAGTAAGTAGAGAGCTTCGCCTTCTGGCTCAGCTCCCTCTTCACAACGACGGGTCGGTGCAGAGCCTGCAACACTGCAGGCGCCGCACCGATCCGCCCGTCAATCTCCCGCTCCATTCGTCCGTCACTCGTGAACAAGACCCCGAGATACTTGAACTCCTCCTCTTGGGGAAGGATCTCATTCCCGACCCGGAGAGAGCATTCCACCCTTTTCCGGCTGAGAACCATAGTCTCGGATTTGGAGGTGCTGATTCTCATCCCAGCCGCTTCACACTCGGCTGCGAATCACTCCAGTGAGAGCTGAAGGTCACGGCCTGACGACGCTAACAGAACCACATCATCTGCAAAAAGCAGAGACCCGATTCTGAGGTCGCCAAATGGGACACCCTCAACGCCCTGGCTCCGCCTAGAAATTCTGTCCATAAAAGTTAGGAACAGAATCGGTGACAAAGGGCAGCCCTGACGGAGTCCAACTCTCACCGGAAACGTATCCGACTTACTGCCGGCAATGCGGACCAAACTCTGGCACCGGTCATACAGAGACCGAACGGCCCCTATCAAGGGGTCCGGCACTCCATATTCCCGGAGCACCCCCCACAGGACTCCACGAGGGACACGGTCGAACGCTTTCTCCAAGTCCACAAAACACATGTAGACTGGTTGGGCAAACTCCCATGCACCCTCCAGGATCCTGCCGAGGGTATAGAGCTGGTCCACTGTTCCACGGCCAGGACGAAAGCCACACTGCATCTCCTGAATCCGAGGCTCGATTATCCGACGGATCCTCCTCTCCAATACCCCCGAATAGACCTTACCAGGGAGGCTGAGGAGTGTGATACCCCTATAGTTGGAACACACCCTCCGGTCCCTCTTTTTAAAGAGGGGGACCACCACCCCAATCGGCCAGTCCAGAGGCACTGTCCCCGATGTCCACGCGATACTGCAGAGGCGTGTCAGCCAAGACAGCCCTACAACATCCAGAGCCTTGAGAAACTCAGGACGGACCTCATCCACCCCCGGGGCCTTGCCACCGAGGAACTTTTTAACCACCTCGGCAACCTCAGCCCCAGAAATGGGAGGCCCCGTCTCCGAGCTCTCCGACTCTGCCTCTTCCGAGCACGTGTTGGTAGGATTGAGGAGTTCCTCGAAGTACTCCCCCCACCGACTCCCCCACCGACTCACAACATCCCTAGTTGAGGTCAGCAAAGCCCCGTCCGCACTGTAAACAGTGTTGACTGTGAGCCGCTTCCCCCCCCTGAGACGCCGGATGGTGGACCAGAATCTTTTCGAGGCCGTCCGGAAATCGTTCTCCATGGTCTCACCGAACTCCTCCCAGGCCCGAGTTTTTGCCTCAGCAACCGCCGAAGCCGTGGCCCGTCTGGCCCGTCGGTACCTATCAGCTTCTTCCAGGGTCCCACTGGCCAAAAAGGCCCGATAGGACTCCTTCTTCAGCTTGACGGCTTCCCTCACCAATGGTGTCCACCAGCAGGTTCGAGGGTTGCCGCCACGACAGGCACCGACCACCTTACGGCCACAACTCCGACCAGCTGCCTCGGCAATGGAGTCACGGAACATGGCCCATTCGGACTCAATGTCCCCCACCTCAAATATGGTTGAAGCTCTGCCGGAGGTGGGAGTTAAAGCTCCTTCTGACGGGGGATTCTGACAAACGCTCCCAGCAGACCCTCACAATACGTTTGGGCCTGCCAGGTCTGATCGGCATCCTCCCCCACCAGCGGAGCCAACTCACCACCAGGTGGTGATCAGTTGACAGCTCCGCCCCTCTCTTCACCCGAGTGCCCAGGACATACGGCCGCAAGTCCGATGATACAACCACAAAGTCGATCATCGAACTGCGGCCAAGGGTGTCCTGGTGCCAAGTGCACATATGGACACCCTTATGCCTGAACATGGTGTTCGTTATGGACAGTCTATGACTGGCACAGAAGTCCAACAACATAACACCACTCTGATTCAGATCGGGGGGGCCGTTCCTCCCAATCACACCCCTCCAGGTCTCACTCTCATTGCCCACGTGAGCATTGAAGTCCCCCAGCAGAATGAGGGAGTCTCCGGTAGGAGCATTCTCCAGTGCCTCCCCCAGAGACTCCAAAAAGGGTAGGTACTCTGAACTGCTGTTTGGCGCATAGGCACAAACAACAGTCAGGACTCGTCCCCCCACCCAAAGGCGGAGGGAGGCTACCCTCTCGTTCACTGGGGTAAACCCCAATGTACTGGCACACAGCCGGGGGGCAATAAGTATGCCCACACCTGCTCTGCGCCTCTCACCACGGGCAACTCCAGAGTGGAAGAGAGTCCAACCCCTCTCAAGAGTACTGGTTCCAGATCCCAAGCCGTGCGTCGAGGTGAGTCCGACTATATCTAACGGTCTGATGAAGTTTCAACAATAAACAACAAACTTTGTATTATGAGAAAGAACCAGACTCATTCTTTAGGAATCCGAAAATAAGCTCTATTTTACGAGTTATGCACGAATTCGGATTCTCCTATAAAACGAATTCCTTAACTCAAACCAAGTTAAGACTGCTTTGTCCTTCATATTTATTCATGTCTAATCAAGTTTCAATGATAAACAACGTTGTACTTTTTAGAATGAGAAAGAACTTCTTCAGCAATAAGCATCTCTCGACAAATGACGAAATACAGATTTTGCTATAAAATTAATTGCTATCAGCCTGACTTAAAACTGTTTGTCTTCCTTATTTATCCACTTCAAATCAAGTTTCAACAATTAAAAAAATTTTGTAGTTTGAGAAAGAACAACTTAATCATGAGCAATCAGTATAAAAAGAAGGTAAGCAAAGGTGCGAATGTCAAACCATACATGATCAAAACAGGGAGCGGAGGTGTTTTGCTGAGACAAGGTGTGAATGTCCACCCATAATTAATGAAAAGCGGGCAACAAGTAGGTTCGAATGCCCAACCATACATCATCAAAAGCAGGAGTGGATATGTTCGGCTACAAGAAGGTTTGAACGTCTGACCATAGTTTGTAAAAAGCGGGTAAGAAAAGGTTCAAATGCCCAAACATACACCATCAAAGGAGGGAGCGGAGGTGTTCCGCTGTAAGAAGGTGTTAATGTCCGACCATAGTTGGTAAAAAACGGGTAAGAAAAGGTTAAAATACCCGACTGTACACAATCAGTAGCGGGTGCGGAGTTGTTCGGCTACTAAAAGGTGTGAAAGTCCGACCATGGTTTGTAAAAAGCGGGTAAGAAAAGGTGCGAATGCCCGAAAATGTATGATCAAAAGAGAGAGCGGAGGTGTTCGGCTGCAAGAAGGTGTGAATGTACACCCATAATTACTGAAAAATGGGTAAGAAAAGGTGCGAATGCCCAACTATACATAATCAAAAGCAGGAGTGGATGTGTTCGGCTCCAAGAAGGGTTGAATGTCTGACCATAGTTTGTAAAAAGCAGGTAAGAAAAGGTTTGACTGCCCGAACATACACCATCAAAAGAGGGAGCGGAGGTGTTCCGCTGTAAGAAGGTGTGAATGTCCGACCATAGTTGGTAAAAAGCGGGTAAGAAAAGGTTAAAATACCCGACTGTACACAATCAATAGCGGGAGCGGAGTTGTTCGGCTACTAAAAGATGTGAAAGTCCGACTATGGTTTGTAAAAAGCGGGTAAGAAAAGGTGCTAATGCCCGACAATGTATGATCAAAAGAGGGAGTGGAGGTTTTCGGCTGTAAGAAGGTCTGAATGTCCAACTATAATTTGTAAAAACCGGGTAAGAAAAGGCTTGAAAGCCCGACTATACACCATCATAAGCGGGAGAGGAGGTGTTCAGCTGCAAGAAGGTGTGAATGTCCACCCATAATTACTGAAAAATGGGTAAGAAAAGGTGCAAATGCCCAAACATACATCATCAAAAGCAGGAGTGGATGTTTTGGGCTACAAGAAGGTTTGAAAGTCCGACCATGGTTTGTAAAAAACGGGTAAGAAAAGGTGCGAATGCCCGACAATGTATGATCAAAAGAGGGAGCGGAGGTTTTTGGCTACAAGAAGGTTTGAATGTCCGACCATAGTTTGTAAAAAGCGGGTAAGAAAAGGTTCAAATGCCTGACAATACACCATCAAAAGCGGGAGCGGAGATGTTCCGCTGTAAGACGGTGTGAATGTCCGACCATAGTTGGTAAAAAGCGGGTAAGAAAAGGTTAAAATACCCGACTGTACACAATCAATAGGGGGAGCGGAGTTGTTCGGCTACAAGAAGGTGTGAAAGTCCAACCATGGTTTGTAAAAAGCTGGTAAGAAAAGGTTCGAATGCCCGAATATACACCATCAAAAGTGGAAGCGGAGGTGTTCGGCTGCAAGGTGTGAACGTCCGACCAAAGTTTGTAAAAAGCAGTTAAGAAAAGGTTCGAATATCCAACCAAACATAATCAAAAGCGGGAGCAGAGCTGTTCGACTGCAAGTAGGTGTGAATGTCCTGCCATAATTACTCACAAACGGGTAAGAAAAGGTAGTATTGCCAGACCATACATGATCAAAACAGGGAGCGGAGGTGGTTTAGCTGCAAAAAGGGGTTAATGTCCAACTAAAGTTCAAATATATTAACAAAAGCGGGAGGAGAGGTCTTCGGATTAGAGTGGTTGAAATTTCCAACCATAATCTATAAAATGTGGTGGAAAAAAAAAGGTGTGAAGGAATGAATTTTATAGCAAAATCCGAAATCATGCATAACTCCGCAAAAGGAACGTATTGCTCAACCAAAGGGATGCTTCTTTCTCATTCAGGGTAATATGAGGAACTTTATGCTTGATACATTTTAGACATGGATAACTATGAAGGACAAAGCAATTTTAACTTGGTTTGAGCAAAGCAATTCATTTTATAGGAAAATCCGAAATCGTGCAGGACTCATGAAAGTAAGCTTATTCTCGGATTCCTGATCCTCCAGTGTTGCTCTTTCCTATACTGCAAAATACAGCCTTGTTCTTTGTTGAAATCGATATAGACATTGATAAATATGAAGGACAAAGCAGTTTCCACTTTGTTTGAGTGAAGGAATTAATTTTATAGCAAAATCCCAAATCAAGCAGAACGTATGAAAATAAGCGTGTTTTCGGATTCCTGATCCTTCAGTGTTGCTATTTCTTCTACTGCAAAATACAATGTTGTTCTTGTTGAAGTCAATCTAGACATTGATAAATATGAAGGACAAAGCAGTTTTAACATAGTTTGAGTAAAGGAATTCATTTTATACATAAAATCCCAAATCATGCAGAACGTATGAAAATAAGCTTATTCTCGGATTCCTGTTCCTTCAAGTGTTGCTCTGTCTACTACTGCAAAATACAATGTTGTTCTTTTTTTAAGTAAATCTAGACATTGATAAATATGAAGGACAAAGCAGTTTTCACTTGGTTTGAGTGAAGGAATTCATTTTATACATAAAATCCCAAATCATGCAGAACGTATGAAAAGAAGCTTATTCTGGGATTCCTGATCCTTCAGTGTTGTTTTTTCTTCTACTGCAAAATACAATGTTGTTCTTTGTTGAAGTCGATCTAGACATTGATAAATATGAAGGACAAAGCAGTTTTAACTTGGTTTGAGTGAAGGAATTCATTTTATACATAAAATCCCAAATCATGCAGAACGTATGAAAATAAGCTTATTCTCGGATTACTGATCCTTCAGTGATGCTCTTTCTTCTACTGCAAAATACAGTGTTGTTCTTTGTTGAAGTCAATCTAGACATTGATAAATATGAAGGACAAAGTAGTTTTAACATAGTTTGAGTGAAAGCATTCATTTATAGTAAAATCAATAATCGGATTCCTAAACCTTTTGATTTGCTCTTTCTTTACTGCAAAGTACAATGTTGTTCTTTGTTGAAGTCGATCTAGACATTGATAAATATGAAGGACAAAGCAGTTTTCACTTGGTTTGAGTGAAGGATTTGCAGCTGAAAACCTCCCGCTCCCGCTTTCGAGCCTTTTCTTACCCGGTTTTTAGAAATTATGGTTGGACATTCAGACCTTGAAGCCGAAGACCTCCACGCCCTCTTTTGATCATACATTGTTGGGCATTCGCACCTTGTCTTACCCGCTTTTTACAAACTATAGTCAGACATTCACACCTTGCAGCTGAACCACCTCAGCTCCCTGTTTTGATCATGAATGGTCTGGCAATACTACCTTTTCTTACCCGTTTGTGAGTAATTATGGCTGGACATTCACACCTACTTGCAGTCGAACAGCTCTGCTCCCGCTTTTGATGGTATATATTCGGGCATTCGAACCTTTTCTTAACTGCTTTTTGCAAACTTTGGTCGGACGTTCACACCTTCTTGCAGCCGAACACCTCCGCTTCCGCTTTTGATGGTATATATTCGGGCATTCGAACCTTTTCTTAGCAGCTTTTTACAAACCATGGTTGAACTTTCACACCTTCTTGTAGCCGAACACCTCCGCTCCCGCTTTTGATGGTGTATAGTCAGGCATTTAAACCTTTTCTTACCCGCTTTTTACAAACTATGGTCGGACATTCAAACCTTCTTGTAGCCGAAAACCTCCGCTCCCGCTTTTGATGGTGTATAGTCAGGCATTTAAACCTTTTCTTACCCGTTTTTTACAAACCATGGTCGGACTGTCACACATTCTTGTAGCCAAACACCTCCTCTCCCGCTATTGATTGTGTACAGTCGGGTATTTTAACCTTTTCTTACCCGTGTTTTACCAACTATGGTCGGACATTCACACCTTCTTACAGCGGAACACCTCCGCTCCCTCTTTTGATGGTGTATGTTTGGGCATTCGAACCTTTTCTTACCCGCTTTTTACAAACTATGGTCGGACATTCAAACCTTCTTGTAGCCGAACACATCCACTCCTGCTTTTGATGATGTATGGTTGGGCATTCAAACCTACTTGTTGCCCGCTTTTCATTAATTTTGGGTGGACATTCACACCTTGTCACAGCCAAACACCTCCGCTCCCTGTTTTGATCATGTATGGTTGGACATTCGCACCTTTTCTCACCCGCTTTTTGCCAACTATGGTCGGCTGTTCACAGCTTCCTCTCCACCATACTTGTATGGTGGGATATTCACACCCACTTGCATCCGAAGACCTTTTGTTGATATTTAGTCGGTCATTCGCAGCTTACCCGCTTTTGGCAAACTATGGCCTTCATGCAGCCAAACACCTCTGATCTCGCTTTTGATGATGTAAGGTTGGGCATTCAGACCTTGCTTCACCTGCTTTTCACCAAATATAATCGGACATTCACACCTTCTTGCAGCCGAACACTTCCGCTCCACCTTTTAGTGTTCTATCACACCTTTTTTTTCACCGCATTTTATAGATTATGGTTGGAAATTCTCAACCACTCTCATCCGAAGACCTCTCCTCCCGCTTTTGTTAATATATTTGAACTTTAGTCGGACATTCACACCTTCTTGCAGCTGAACCACCTCCGCTCCCTGTTTTGATCATGTATGGTCTGGCAATACTACCTTTTCTTACCCGTTTGTTAGTAATTATGGCTGGACATTCACACCTACTTGCAGCCGAACACCACCTCTCCCACTTTTGATGATGTATGGACCGGCATTCTTACCTTTTCTAACACATTTTTCAGCAATTATGGTCGGACATTCACACTTACTCACAGCCGAACAACTCCGCTCCCGCATTTGATGGTGTATAGTCGGGCATTCTCACCCTTTCTCATCAGCTTTTTGCAAATTATGATCTGACATTCACACCTGCTTTTGATAATGTATGGTTGGGCATTCGCACCTTTTCTTACCCATTTTTCAGTAATTATGGGTGGACATTCACAACTTCTTGCAGCTGAACACCTCCTCTCCCGCTATTGATTGTGTACAGTCGGGTATTTTAACCTTTTCTTACCCGCTTTTTACCAAATATGGTCGGACATTCACACCGTCTTACAGCGGAACACCTCTGCTCCCGCTTTTGATGGTGTATAGTCAGGCATTTGAACCTTTTCTTACCCGCTTTTTACAAACTATGGTCGGACATTCAAACCTTCTTGTAGCCGAAAACCTCCGCTCCCTCTTTTGATTATACATTGTTGGGCATTCGCACCTTATTTACAAACTATAGTCAGACATTCACACCTTGCAGCTGAGCCACCTCAGCTCCCTGTTTTGATAGTGTATGTTCGGGCATTCGAACCTATTCTTACCCCCTTTTTACAAACTATGCTCGGAGATTCACACCTACTCACAGCCGAACAACTCCGCTCCCGCCTTTGATGATGTCTTGTCCGGCATTCTAGTCTCTTCTAACACATTTTTCAGCAATTATGGTCGGACATTCACACCTACTCACAGCCGAACACTTCCGCTCCCGCATTTGATGGCGTATAGCCGGGCATTCTCACCCTTTCTCATCAGCTTTTTGCAAATTATGATCTGACATTCACACCTACTTGCAGTCGAACAGCTCTGCTCCCGCTTTTGATTATGTTTGGTTGGATATTCGAACCTTTTCTTAACTGCTTTTTACAAACTTTGGTCGGACGTTCACACCTTCTTGCAGCCGAACACATCCACTTCCACTTTTGATGGTATATATTCGGGCATTCGAACCTTTTCTTACCCGCTTTTTACAAACCATGGTTGGACTTTCACACCTTCTTGTAGCCGAACAACTCCGCTCCCCCTATTGATTGTGTACAGTCAGGTATTTTAACCTTTTCTTACCCGCTTTTTACCAACTATGGTCGGACATTCACACCGTCTTACAGCGGAACACCTCCGCTCCCGCTTTTGATGGTGTATAGTCAGGCATTTAAACCTTTTCTTACCCGCTTTTTACAAACTATGGTCGGACATTCAAACCTTCTTGTAGCCAAAAACCTCCGCACCCTCTTTTGATCATACATTGTCGGGCATTCGCACCTTTTCTTACCCGTTTTTTACAAACCATGGTCGGACTTTCACACATTCTTGTAGCCAAACACATCCGCTCCCGCTATTGATTGTGTACAGTCGGGTATTTTAACCTTTTCTTACCCACTTTTTACGAACTATGGTCGGACATTCACACCGTCTTACAGCGGAACATCTCCGCTCCCGCTTTTGATGGTGTATAGTCAGGCATTTGAACCTTTTCTTACCCGCTTTTTACAAACTATGGTCGGACATTCAAACCTTCTTGTAGCCGAAAACCTCTGCTCCCTCTTTTGATCATACATTGTCGGGCATTCGCACCTTATCTTACCCGCTTTTTACAAACTATAGTCAGACATTCACACCTTGGTGCTGAACCACCTCAGCTCCCTGTTTTGATCATGTATGATCTGGCAATACTACCTTTTCTTACCCGTTTGTGAGTAATTATGGCTGGACATTCACACCTACTTGCAGTCGAACAGCTCTGCTCCCGCTTTTGATTATGTTTGGTTGGATATTCGAACCTTTTCTTAACTGCTTTTTACAAACTTTGGTCGGACGTTCACACCTTCTTGCAGCCGAACACTTCCGCTTCCGCTTTTGATGGTATATATTCGGGCATTCGAACCTTTTCTTACCAGCTTTTTACAAACCATGGTCGGACTGTCACACATTCTTGTAGCCGAAACACTCCGCTCCCCCTATTGATTGTGTACAGTCGGGTATTTTAACCTTTTCTTACCCGCTTTTTAACAACTATGGTCGGACATTCACACCGTCTTACAGCGGAACACCTCCGCTCCCGCTTTTGATGGTGTATAGTCAGGCATTTGAACCTTTTCTTAGCAGCTTTTTACAAACCATGGTTGAACTTTCACACCTTCTTGTAGCCGAACAACTCCGCTCCCGCTATTGATTGTGTACAGTCAGGTATTTTAACCTTTTCTTACCCGCTTTTTACCAACTATGGTCGGACATTCACACCGTCTTACAGCGGAACAACTCCGCTCCCGCTTTTGATGGTGTATAGTCAGGCATTTGAACCTTTTCTTACCCGCTTTTTACAAACTATGGTCGGACATTCAAACCTTCTTGTAGCCGAAAACCTCCGCTCCCTCTTTTGATCATACATTGTCGGGCAATTGTACCTTTTCTTACCCGTTTTTTACAAACCATGGTCGGACTGTCACACATTCTTGTAGCCAAACACATCCGCTCCCGCTATTGATTGTGTACAGTCGGGTATTTTAACCTTTTCTTACCCGTTTTTTACCAACTATGGTCGGACATTCACACCTTCTTACAGCGGAACACCTCCTCTCCCTCTTTTGATGGTGTATGTTTGGGCATTCGAACCTTTTCTTACACGCTTTTTACAAACTATGCTCGGACATTCAAACCTTCTTGTAGCCGATCACATCCACTCCTGCTTTTGATGATGTATGGTTGGGCATTCAAACCTACTTGTTGCCCGCTTTTCATTAATTTTGGGTGGACATTCACACCTTGTCACAGCCAAACACCTCCGCTCCCTGTTTTGATCATGTATGGTTGGACATTCGCACCTTTTCTCACCCGCTTTTTGCCAACTATGGTCGGCTGTTCACAGCTTCCTCTCCACCATACTTGTATGGTGGGATATTCACACCCACTTGCATCCGAAGACCTTTTGTTGATATTTAGTCGGTCATTCGCAGCTTACCCGCTTTTGGCAAACTATGGCCTTCATGCAGCCAAACACCTCTGATCTCGCTTTTGATGATGTAAGGTTGGGCATTCAGACCTTGCTTCACCTGCTTTTCACCAAATATAGTCGGACATTCACACCTTCTTGCAGCTGAACACTTCCGCTCCACCTTTTAGTGTTCTATCACACCTTTTTTTTCACCGCATTTTATAGATTATGGTTGGAAATTCTCAACCACTCTCATCCGAAGACCTCTCCTCCCGCTTTTGTTAATATATTTGAACTTTAGTCGGACATTCACACCTTCTTGCAGCTGAACCACCTCCGCTCCCTGTTTTGATCATGTATGGTCTGGCAATACTACCTTTTCTTACCCGTTTGTTAGTAATTATGGCTGGACATTCACACCTACTTGCAGCCGAACACCACCTCTCCCGCTTTTGATGATGTATGGACCGGCATTCTTACCTTTTCTAACACATTTTTCAGCAATTATGGTCGGAGATTCACACTTACTCACAGCCGAACAACTCCGCTCCCGCATTTGATGGTGTATAGTCGGGCATTCTCACCCTTTCTCATCAGCTTTTTGCAAATTATGATCTGACATTCACACCTGCTTTTGATAATGTATGGTTGGGCATTCGCACCTTTTCTTACCCATTTTTCAGTAATTATGGGTGGACATTCACACCTTCTTGCAGCTGAACACCTCCTCTCCCGCTATTGATTGTGTACAGTCGGGTATTTTAACCTTTTCTTACCCGCTTTTTACAAACTATGGTCGGACATTCAAACCTTCTTGTAGCCGAAAACCTCCGCTCCCTCTTTTGATAATACATTGTCGGGCATTCGCACCTTTTCTTACCCGTTTTTTACAAACCATGGTCGGACTGTCACACATTCTTGTAGCCAAACACATCCGCTCCCGCTATTGATTGTGTACAGTCGGGTATTTTAACCTTTTCTTTCCCGTTTTTTACAAACTATGGTCGGACATTCACACCTTCTTACAGCGGAACACCTCCTCTCCCTCTTTTGATGGTGTATGTTTGGGCATTCGAACCTTTTCTTACACGCTTTTTACAAACTATGCTCGGACATTCAAACCTTCTTGTAGCCGATCACATCCACTCCTGCTTTTGATGATGTATGGTTGGGCATTCAAACCTACTTGTTGCCCGCTTTTCATTAATTTTGGGTGGACATTCACACCTTGTCACAGCCAAACACCTCCGCTCCCTGTTTTGATCATGTATGGTTGGACATTCGCACCTTTTCTCACCCGCTTTTTGCCAACTATGGTCGGCTGTTCACAGCTTCCTCTCCACCATACTTGTATGGTGGGATATTCACACCCACTTGCATCCGAAGACCTTTTGTTGATATTTAGTCGGTCATTCGCAGCTTACCCGCTTTTGGCAAACTATGGCCTTCATGCAGCCAAACACCTCTGATCTCGCTTTTGATGATGTAAGGTTGGGCATTCAGACCTTGCTTCACCTGCTTTTCACCAAATATAGTCGGACATTCACACCTTCTTGCAGCCGAACACTTCCGCTCCACCTTTTAGTGTTCTATCACACCTTTTTTTTCACCGCATTTTATAGATTATGGTTGGAAATTCTCAACCACTCTCATCCGAAGACCTCTCCTCCCGCTTTTGTTAATATATTTGAACTTTAGTCGGACATTCACACCTTCTTGCAGCTGAACCACCTCCGCTCCCTGTTTTGATCATGTATGGTCTGGCAATACTACCTTTTCTTACCCGTTTGTTAGTAATTATGGCTGGACATTCACACCTACTTGCAGCCGTACACCACCTCTCCCGCTTTTGATGATGTATGGACCGGCATTCTTACCTTTTCTAACACATTTTTCAGCAATTATGGTCGGAGATTCACACTTACTCACAGCCGAACAACTCCGCTCCCGCATTTGATGGTGTATAGTCGGGCATTCTCACCCTTTCTCATCAGCTTTTTGCAAATTATGATCTGACATTCACACCTGCTTTTGATAATGTATGGTTGGGCATTCGCACCTTTTCTTACCCATTTTTCAGTAATTATGGGTGGACATTCACACCTTCTTGCAGCTGAACACCTCCTCTCCCGCTATTGATTGTGTACAGTCGGGTATTTTAACCTTTTCTTACCCGCTTTTTACAAACTATGGTCGGACATTCAAACCTTCTTGTAGCCGAAAACCTCCGCTCCCTCTTTTGATAATACATTGTCGGGCATTCGCACCTTTTCTTACCCGTTTTTTACAAACCATGGTCGGACTGTCACACATTCTTGTAGCCAAACACATCCGCTCCCGCTATTGATTGTGTACAGTCGGGTATTTTAACCTTTTCTTTCCCGTTTTTTACAAACTATGGTCGGACATTCACACCTTCTTACAGCGGAACACCTCCTCTCCCTCTTTTGATGGTGTATGTTTGGGCATTCGAACCTTTTCTTACACGCTTTTTACAAACTATGCTCGGACATTCAAACCTTCTTGTAGCCGATCACATCCACTCCTGCTTTTGATGATGTATGGTTGGGCATTCAAACCTACTTGTTGCCCGCTTTTCATTAATTTTGGGTGGACATTCACACCTTGTCACAGCCAAACACCTCCGCTCCCTGTTTTGATCATGTATGGTTGGACATTCGCACCTTTTCTCACCCGCTTTTTGCCAACTATGGTCGGCTGTTCACAGCTTCCTCTCCACCATACTTGTATGGTGGGATATTCACACTCACTTGCATCCGAAGACCTTTTGTTGATATTTAGTCGGTCATTCGCAGCTTACCCGCTTTTGGCAAACTATGGCCTTCATGCAGCCAAACACCTCTGATCTCGCTTTTGATGATGTAAGGTTGGGCATTCAGACCTTGCTTCACCTGCTTTTCACCAAATATAGTCGGACATTCACACCTTCTTGCAGCCGAACACTTCCGCTCCACCTTTTAGTGTTCTATCACACCTTTTTTTTCACCGCATTTTATAGATTATGGTTGGAAATTCTCAACCACTCTCATCCGAAGACCTCTCCTCCCGCTTTTGTTAATATATTTGAACTTTAGTCGGACATTCACACCTTCTTGCAGCTGAACCACCTCCGCTCCCTGTTTTGATCATGTATGGTATGGCAATACTACCTTTTCTTACCCGTTTGTTAGTAATTATGGCTGGACATTCACACCTACTTGCAGCCGTACACCACCTCTCCCGCTTTTGATGATGTATGGACCGGCATTCTTACCTTTTCTAACACATTTTTCAGCAATTATGGTCGGAGATTCACACTTACTCACAGCCGAACAACTCCGCTCCCGCATTTGATGGTGTATAGTCGGGCATTCTCACCCTTTCTCATCAGCTTTTTGCAAATTATGATCTGACATTCACACCTGCTTTTGATAATGTATGGTTTGGCATTCGCACCTTTTCTTACCCATTTTTCAGTAATTATGGGTGGACATTCACACCTTCTTGCAGCTGAACACCTCCTCTCCCGCTATTGATTGTGTACAGTCGGGTATTTTAACCTTTTCTTACCCGCTTTTTACCAAATATGGTCGGACATTCACACCGTCTTACAGCGGAACACCTCTGCTCCCGCTTTTGATGGTGTATAGTCAGGCATTTAAACCTTTTCTTACCCGCTTTTTACAAACTATGGTCGGACATTCAAACCTTCTTGTAGCCGAAAACCTCCGCTCCCGCTTTTGATGGTGTATAGTCAGGCATTTAAACCTTTTCTTACCCGTTTTTTACAAACCATGGTCGGACTGTCACACATTCTTGTAGCCAAACACCTCCTCTCCCGCTATTGATTGTGTACAGTCGGGTATTTTAACCTTTTCTTACCCGTGTTTTACCAACTATGGTCGGACATTCACACCTTCTTACAGCGGAACAGCTCCGCTCCCTCTTTTGATGGTGTATGTTTGGGCATTCGAACCTTTTCTTACCCGCTTTTTACAAACTATGCTCGGACATTCAAACCTTCTTGTAGCCGAACACATCCACTCCTGCTTTTGATGATGTATGGTTGGGCATTCAAACCTACTTGTTGCCCGCTTTTCATTAATTTTGGGTGGACATTCACACCTTGTCACAGCCAAACACCTCCGCTCCCTGTTTTGATCATGTATGGTTGGACATTCGCACCTTTTCTCACCCGCTTTTTGCCAACTATGGTCGGCTGTTCACAGCTTCCTCTCCACCATACTTGTATGGTGGGATATTCACACCCACTTGCATCCGAAGACCTTTTGTTGATATTTAGTCGGTCATTCGCAGCTTACCCGCTTTTGGCAAACTATGGCCTTCATGCAGCCAAACACCTCTGATCTCGCTTTTGATGATGTAAGGTTGGGCATTCAGACCTTGCTTCACCTGCTTTTCACCAAATATAGTCGGACATTCACACCTTCTTGCAGCCGAACACTTCCGCTCCACCTTTTAGTGTTCTATCACACCTTTTTTTTCACCGCATTTTATAGATTATGGTTGGAAATTCTCAACCACTCTCATCCGAAGACCTCTCCTCCCGCTTTTGTTAATATATTTGAACTTTAGTCGGACATTCACACCTTCTTGCAGCTGAACCACCTCCGCTCCCTGTTTTGATCATGTATGGTCTGGCAATACTACCTTTTCTTACCCGTTTGTTAGTAATTATGGCTGGACATTCACACCTACTTGCAGCCGAACACCACCTCTCCCACTTTTGATGATGTATGGACCGGCATTCTTACCTTTTCTAACACATTTTTCAGCAATTATGGTCGGACATTCACACTTACTCACAGCCGAACAACTCCGCTCCCGCATTTGATGGTGTATAGTCGGGCATTCTCACCCTTTCTCATCAGCTTTTTGCAAATTATGATCTGACATTCACACCTGCTTTTGATAATGTATGGTTGGGCATTCGCACCTTTTCTTACCCATTTTTCAGTAATTATGGGTGGACATTCACACCTTCTTGCAGCTGAACACCTCCTCTCCCGCTATTGATTGTGTACAGTCGGGTATTTTAACCTTTTCTTACCCGCTTTTTACCAAATATGGTCGGACATTCACACCGTCTTACAGCGGAACACCTCTGCTCCCGCTTTTGATGGTGTATAGTCAGGCATTTGAACCTTTTCTTACCCGCTTTTTACAAACTATGGTCGGACATTCAAACCTTCTTGTAGCCGAAAACCTCCGCTCCCTCTTTTGATTATACATTGTTGGGCATTCGCACCTTATTTACAAACTATAGTCAGACATTCACACCTTGCAGCTGAGCCACCTCAGCTCCCTGTTTTGATAGTGTATGTTCGGGCATTCGAACCTATTCTTACCCCCTTTTTACAAACTATGCTCGGAGATTCACACCTACTCACAGCCGAACAACTCCGCTCCCGCCTTTGATGATGTCTTGTCCGGCATTCTAGTCTCTTCTAACACATTTTTCAGCAATTATGGTCGGACATTCACACCTACTCACAGCCGAACACTTCCGCTCCCGCATTTGATGGCGTATAGCCGGGCATTCTCACCCTTTCTCATCAGCTTTTTGCAAATTTTGATCTGACATTCACACCTACTTGCAGTCGAACAGCTCTGCTCCCGCTTTTGATTATGTTTGGTTGGATATTCGAACCTTTTCTTAACTGCTTTTTACAAACTTTGGTCGGACGTTCACACCTTCTTGCACCCGAACACATCCACTTCCACTTTTGATGGTATATATTCGGGCATTCGAACCTTTTCTTACCCGCTTTTTACAAACCATGGTTGGACTTTCACACCTTCTTGTAGCCGAACAACTCCGCTCCCCCTATTGATTGTGTACAGTCAGGTATTTTAACCTTTTCTTACCCGCTTTTTACCAACTATGGTCGGACATTCACACCGTCTTACAGCGGAACACCTCCGCTCCCGCTTTTGATGGTGTATAGTCAGGCATTTAAACCTTTTCTTACCCGCTTTTTACAAACTATGGTCGGACATTCAAACCTTCTTGTAGCCAAAAACCTCCGCACCCTCTTTTGATCATACATTGTCGGGCATTCGCACCTTTTCTTACCCGTTTTTTACAAACCATGGTCGGACTTTCACACATTCTTGTAGCCAAACACATCCGCTCCCGCTATTGATTGTGTACAGTCGGGTATTTTAACCTTTTCTTACACACTTTTTACGAACTATGGTCGGACATTCACACCGTCTTACAGCGGAACATCTCCGCTCCCGCTTTTGATGGTGTATAGTCAGGCATTTGAACCTTTTCTTACCCGCTTTTTACAAACTATGGTCGGACATTCAAACCTTCTTGTAGCCGAAAACCTCTGCTCCCTCTTTTGATCATACATTGTCGGGCATTCGCACCTTATCTTACCCGCTTTTTACAAACTATAGTCAGACATTCACACCTTGGTGCTGAACCACCTCAGCTCCCTGTTTTGATCATGTATGATCTGGCAATACTACCTTTTCTTACCCGTTTGTGAGTAATTATGGCTGGACATTCACACCTACTTGCAGTCGAACAGCTCTGCTCCCGCTTTTGATTATGTTTGGTTGGATATTCGAACCTTTTCTTAACTGCTTTTTACAAACTTTGGTCGGACGTTCACACCTTCTTGCAGCCGAACACTTCCGCTTCCGCTTTTGATGGTATATATTCGGGCATTCGAACCTTTTCTTACCAGCTTTTTACAAACCATGGTCGGACTGTCACACATTCTTGTAGCCGAACAACTCCGCTCCCCCTATTGATTGTGTACAGTCGGGTATTTTAACCTTTTCTTACCCGCTTTTTAACAACTATGGTCGGACATTCACACCGTCTTACAGCGGAACACCTCCGCTCCCGCTTTTGATGGTGTATAGTCAGGCATTTGAACCTTTTCTTAGCAGCTTTTTACAAACCATGGTTGAACTTTCACACCTTCTTGTAGCCGAACAACTCCGCTCCCGCTATTGATTGTGTACAGTCAGGTATTTTAACCTTTTCTTACCCGCTTTTTACCAACTATGGTCGGACATTCACACCGTCTTACAGCGGAACAACTCCGCTCCCGCTTTTGATGGTGTATAGTCAGGCATTTGAACCTTTTCTTACCCGCTTTTTACAAACTATGGTCGGACATTCAAACCTTCTTGTAGCCGAAAACCTCCGCTCCCTCTTTTGATCATACATTGTCGGGCAATTGCACCTTTTCTTACCCGTTTTTTACAAACCATGGTCGGACTGTCACACATTCTTGTAGCCAAACACATCCGCTCCCGCTATTGATTGTGTACAGTCGGGTATTTTAACCTTTTCTTACCCGTTTTTTACCAACTATGGTCGGACATTCACACCTTCTTACAGCGGAACACCTCCTCTCCCTCTTTTGATGGTGTATGTTTGGGCATTCGAACCTTTTCTTACACGCTTTTTACAAACTATGCTCGGACATTCAAACCTTCTTGTAGCCGATCACATCCACTCCTGCTTTTGATGATGTATGGTTGGGCATTCAAACCTACTTGTTGCCCGCTTTTCATTAATTTTGGGTGGACATTCACACCTTGTCACAGCCAAACACCTCCGCTCCCTGTTTTGATCATGTATGGTTGGACATTCGCACCTTTTCTCACCCGCTTTTTGCCAACTATGGTCGGCTGTTCACAGCTTCCTCTCCACCATACTTGTATGGTGGGATATTCACACCCACTTGCATCCGAAGACCTTTTGTTGATATTTAGTCGGTCATTCGCAGCTTACCCGCTTTTGGCAAACTATGGCCTTCATGCAGCCAAACACCTCTGATCTCGCTTTTGATGATGTAAGGTTGGGCATTCAGACCTTGCTTCACCTGCTTTTCACCAAATATAGTCGGACATTCACACCTTCTTGCAGCTGAACACTTCCGCTCCACCTTTTAGTGTTCTATCACACCTTTTTTTTCACCGCATTTTATAGATTATGGTTGGAAATTCTCAACCACTCTCATCCGAAGACCTCTCCTCCCGCTTTTGTTAATATATTTGAACTTTAGTCGGACATTCACACCTTCTTGCAGCTGAACCCCCTCCGCTCCCTGTTTTGATCATGTATGGTCTGGCAATACTACCTTTTCTTACCCGTTTGTTAGTAATTATGGCTGGACATTCACACCTACTTGCAGCCGAACACCACCTCTCCCGTTTTTGATGATGTATGGACCGGCATTCTTACCTTTTCTAACACATTTTTCAGCAATTATGGTCGGAGATTCACACTTACTCACAGCCGAACAACTCCGCTCCCGCATTTGATGGTGTATAGTCGGGCATTCTCACCCTTTCTCATCAGCTTTTTGCAAATTATGATCTGACATTCACACCTGCTTTTGATAATGTATGGTTGGGCATTCGCACCTTTTCTTACCCATTTTTCAGTAATTATGGGTGGACATTCACACCTTCTTGCAGCTGAACACCTCCTCTCCCGCTATTGATTGTGTACAGTCGGGTATTTTAACCTTTTCTTACCCGCTTTTTACAAACTATGGTCGGACATTCAAACCTTCTTGTAGCCGAAAACCTCCGCTCCCTCTTTTGATAATACATTGTCGGGCATTCGCACCTTTTCTTACCCGTTTTTTACAAACCATGGTCGGACTGTCACACATTCTTGTAGCCAAACACATCCGCTCCCGCTATTGATTGTGTACAGTCGGGTATTTTAACCTTTTCTTTCCCGTTTTTTACAAACTATGGTCGGACATTCACACCTTCTTACAGCGGAACACCTCCTCTCCCTCTTTTGATGGTGTATGTTTGGGCATTCGAACCTTTTCTTACACGCTTTTTACAAACTATGCTCGGACATTCAAACCTTCTTGTAGCCGATCACATCCACTCCTGCTTTTGATGATGTATGGTTGGGCATTCAAACCTACTTGTTGCCCGCTTTTCATTAATTTTGGGTGGACATTCACACCTTGTCACAGCCAAACACCTCCGCTCCCTGTTTTGATCATGTATGGTTGGACATTCGCACCTTTTCTCACCCGCTTTTTGCCAACTATGGTCGGCTGTTCACAGCTTCCTCTCCACCATACTTGTATGGTGGGATATTCACACCCACTTGCATCCGAAGACCTTTTGTTGATATTTAGTCGGTCATTCGCAGCTTACCCGCTTTTGGCAAACTATGGCCTTCATGCAGCCAAACACCTCTGATCTCGCTTTTGATGATGTAAGGTTGGGCATTCAGACCTTGCTTCACCTGCTTTTCACCAAATATAGTCGGACATTCACACCTTCTTGCAGCCGAACACTTCCGCTCCACCTTTTAGTGTTCTATCACACCTTTTTTTTCACCGCATTTTATAGATTATGGTTGGAAATTCTCAACCACTCTCATCCGAAGACCTCTCCTCCCGCTTTTGTTAATATATTTGAACTTTAGTCGGACATTCACACCTTCTTGCAGCTGAACCACCTCCGCTCCCTGTTTTGATCATGTATGGTCTGGTAATACTACCTTTTCTTACCCGTTTGTTAGTAATTATGGCTGGACATTCACACCTACTTGCAGCCGTACACCACCTCTCCCGCTTTTGATGATGTATGGACCGGCATTCTTACCTTTTCTAACACATTTTTCAGCAATTATGGTCGGAGATTCACACTTACTCACAGCCGAACAACTCCGCTCCCGCATTTGATGGTGTATAGTCGGGCATTCTCACCCTTTCTCATCAGCTTTTTGCAAATTATGATCTGACATTCACACCTGCTTTTGATAATGTATGGTTGGGCATTCGCACCTTTTCTTACCCATTTTTCAGTAATTATGGGTGGACATTCACACCTTCTTGCAGCTGAACACCTCCTCTCCCGCTATTGATTGTGTACAGTCGGGTATTTTAACCTTTTCTTACCCGCTTTTTACAAACTATGGTCGGACATTCAAACCTTCTTGTAGCCGAAAACCTCCGCTCCCTCTTTTGATAATACATTGTCGGGCATTCGCACCTTTTCTTACCCGTTTTTTACAAACCATGGTCGGACTGTCACACATTCTTGTAGCCAAACACATCCGCTCCCGCTATTGATTGTGTACAGTCGGGTATTTTAACCTTTTCTTTCCCGTTTTTTACAAACTATGGTCGGACATTCACACCTTCTTACAGCGGAACACCTCCTCTCCCTCTTTTGATGGTGTATGTTTGGGCATTCGAACCTTTTCTTACACGCTTTTCACAAACTATGCTCGGACATTCAAACCTTCTTGTAGCCGATCACATCCACTCCTGCTTTTGATGATGTATGGTTGGGCATTCAAACCTACTTGTTGCCCGCTTTTCATTAATTTTGGGTGGACATTCACACCTTGTCACAGCCAAACACCTCCGCTCCCTGTTTTGATCATGTATGGTTGGACATTCGCACCTTTTCTCACCCGCTTTTTGCCAACTATGGTCGGCTGTTCACAGCTTCCTCTCCACCATACTTGTATGGTGGGATATTCACACCCACTTGCATCCGAAGACCTTTTGTTGATATTTAGTCGGTCATTCGCAGCTTACCCGCTTTTGGCAAACTATGGCCTTCATGCAGCCAAACACCTCTGATCTTGCTTTTGATGATGTAAGGTTGGGCATTCAGACCTTGCTTCACCTGCTTTTCACCAAATATAGTCGGACATTCACACCTTCTTGCAGCCGAACACTTCCGCTCCACCTTTTAGTGTTCTATCACACCTTTTTTTTCACCGCATTTTATAGATTATGGTTGGAAATTCTCAACCACTCTCATCCGAAGACCTCTCCTCCCGCTTTTGTTAATATATTTGAACTTTAGTCGGACATTCACACCTTCTTGCAGCTGAACCACCTCCGCTCCCTGTTTTGATCATGTATGGTATGGCAATACTACCTTTTCTTACCCGTTTGTTAGTAATTATGGCTGGACATTCACACCTACTTGCAGCCGTACACCACCTCTCCCGCTTTTGATGATGTATGGACCGGCATTCTTACCTTTTCTAACACATTTTTCAGCAATTATGGTCGGAGATTCACACTTACTCACAGCCGAACAACTCCGCTCCCGCATTTGATGGTGTATAGTCGGGCATTCTCACCCTTTCTCATCAGCTTTTTGCAAATTATGATCTGACATTCACACCTGCTTTTGATAATGTATGGTTTGGCATTCGCACCTTTTCTTACCCATTTTTCAGTAATTATGGGTGGACATTCACACCTTCTTGCAGCTGAACACCTCCTCTCCCGCTATTGATTGTGTACAGTCGGGTATTTTAACCTTTTCTTACCCGCTTTTTACCAAATATGGTCGGACATTCACACCGTCTTACAGCGGAACACCTCTGCTCCCGCTTTTGATGGTGTATAGTCAGGCATTTGAACCTTTTCTTACCCGCTTTTTACAAACTATGGTCGGACATTCAAACCTTCTTGTAGCCGAAAACCTCCGCTCCCTCTTTTGATTATACATTGTTGGGCATTCGCACCTTATTTACAAACTATAGTCAGACATTCACACCTTGCAGCTGAGCCACCTCAGCTCCCTGTTTTGGTAGTGTATGTTCGGGCATTCGAACCTATTCTTACCCCCTTTTTACAAACTATGCTCGGAGATTCACACCTACTCACAGCCGAACAACTCCGCTCCCGCATTTGATGATGTCTTGGCCGGCATTCTAGTCTCTTCTAACACATTTTTCAGCAATTATGGTTGGACATTCACACCTACTCACAGCCGAACACTTCCGCTCCCGCATTTGATGGTATATATTCGGGCATTCGAACCTTTTCTTACCCGCTTTTTACAAACCGTGGTCGGACTTTCACACCTTCTTGTAGCCAAAAAACTCTGCTCCCGCTATTGATTGTGTACAGTTGGGTATTTTAACCTTTTCTTACCCGCTTTTTACCAACTATGGTCGGACATTTACACCTTCTTACAGCGGAACACCTCCGCTCCCTCTTTTGATGGTCTATGTTCGGGCATTCGAACCTTTTCTTACCCGCTTTTTACAAACTATGGTCGGACATTCAAACCTTCTTGTAGCCGAACACATCCACTCCTGCTTTTGATGATGTATGGTTGGGCATTTTCACCTTTTCTTACCCATTTTTCAGTAATTATGTAAACTCCTCTCCTCTCCCGCTTATGATCATGTGCGGTTTGATATTCGAAAATTTTCTTTCATGTTTTAAAGCAATTATTGATGGACATTCAAATCTTCTTGTAGCCAAACACATCCACTCCTGCTTTTGATGATGTATGGTAACCTTTTCTTACCCGCTTTTTACAAACTATGGTCGGACATTCAAACCTTCTTGTAGCCAAAAACCTCCGCTCCCTCTTTTGATCATACATTGTCGGGCATTCGCACCTTATCTTACCCGCTTTTTACAAACTATAGTCAGACATTCACACCTTGCAGCTGAACCACCTCCGCTCCCTGTTTTGATCATGTATGGTCTGGCAATACTACCTTTTCTTACCCGTTTGTGAGTAATTAATCCCAAAATATTGAGCATAAAATAAGTCTTTATGCTGATGATGTATTACTTTTCCTTCAGAACTCACAGACGTCTCTCAGTCACACGATCACACTCATAAATAAATTCTCAGCACTTTCTGACTACTCTATCAACTGGTCTAAGACCACAGTTCTGCCCATTAACTGTAGGGTCCATAATATACCTGCGATCACTTTACAGTCAGGAAATATTAGATATTTAGGCATAAACATTTCCTCCAGGCTCTCAGAGCTAACAAAGCTAAATTATGTGCAATTATTAAAGACAGTAGAGAACGATCTCTCGTTGGAAGTCCTTACCTATATCACTTATGGGGAGAGTTACATCCATTAAAATGATGATACTACCAAAAGTTAACTATTTGTTCTCAATGATCTGGTTTAAGTCACTAGATTCATGCATCTCCAAATTTCTGTGGAAAAACAAACCACCACGTATTAGTTTAAAAACCCTACAGAAGACCAAGGACAGTGGTGGATTAGATTTACCTCATTTTCAGCACTATTCCTTAGACAATAGGTTACAATATATATCAAAATGGTTTAAACCTTGTTGTTGTCACAGTTCCCAGAGACGTTGTAATCGTTGAGGATTCTATATTCACCCCCTCATTAGAGGCACGTAATGCAGATTGATGACACTGAATCTTCTTCTCTGTTCATTGCTGGCATCATTCCCAGCATCGTAAGTGTTCGTGGCATTGTTAGCCTCTTCTGCTGGATCTTGATATCGAGAATCCTTTTGTATTTCTGGTTTGTCAGTCCTCTGTCTTCGTTCACCGGAGTCTTCGTCTTTTTGTCCTTGAGTTTGGTGATTTTTTCTTCTTTTGATGCCTTGACACAATGTGACAGGTGATACCACGTGGGAGATCCTGTAACTTGGATTGCTGTCCCTGTGCTGCGAAATGGCTGTGCTGCTCAAATGGTCTCTCCTTCATCATGGTTACATGCTGCTATTCCGACATCTCGCCATTCCGACATGGGTCTCCAATTGTCGGAATGGCGACACTTAATTTTTTATCAAACGTCCCACCATTCCGACACTTTTTTCCTCCTATGGTCGGAATGGCGGTATGTTTTTTGTTTTTTTTAACATACCGCCATTCCGACAGTTCCTTTTAATAGCCTATTTTTTACCCAAAACATTTTGCACTAATGATATGCCGGCGCAAATACGCCCTAAAGTTTGGTGCACAAGCTTTGCACATGCAGAGGCCACAGCCTCGCAAACAAACTTTAATAATCTATTATCAAAATCCCCTGAATTTCAAATATAAAAATACAGATATTAATGTAACTCTGGCGAGACTGAAACTGATTAAGCAGAAATACAGTGTCAGTGAGCTGTCACAGCAGCCAGCTGGAGCGGAGCTCTCCACAGAGCCCATGCGTCTTTTGCACGCTGTCATCATATGCAAAAGTAATAATTGCAATTACAGATATCACGGCTACTGCACAGGACACAGTTGCGAGCACTCTGCCTTGCCTTGCCAATAGGAGAAGAGAGAAATGACAGCATAGAACGTATAAAACACAACAAAATGCAGTAAAAATGTTTATTCATGTTATTCACGTTATTTATGAGTACTCACTCCAATTTTGGGAAGCGCGGATGGGTTTTGCGCATTTGGCACAAACACACAGCCGCAACGGTTGTAGCTTTATACAGCCTGTTGATATCTTAAGGACCTAACTGGTCACACCTGGGAGTAAATGTCATGTAGAGATTGTTTTTACATGACATTACAGCTGAACATATAGCTTTCATCCACAAACCAACGTGGGAGAGCCCGAAGACGCATGTGCCAGACGCACATAGGCATGCGTAAAACCAATTTTGACCACTTCATACTGTTTATTTGCTTTCTTTTAGTTAACTTTCGTTTCTTTTGGATTCTTGTGCGTGTTATGGAGCCGTTTTGGTCCATGTTTGTAAGCCTTTTTTTCCTGGATTAAATTTTCGGAAGTTGAAACAAGTGGCATTGGAGTGTGTGATTGAAAACCACCGCGGACTGCTTCTCCTCCTCCAGTTGCCGAGACTTTGTGTTTTTAATAACGCTTGTCTATAAACATGTGTTAAACATATAAATTGCATGAACAGAAAGAAGGGACTCACCTGTTGAGTAACACACATTTCCTTATACGGAAAGCCTTGTCGGAATGGTGGGACATTTGAACGTCAGAATAGCGGGATGTCGCAATGGTGGGATGTCGGAATGGTGGGACGTTTGCATGTCGGAATGGTGGGATGTCGGAATGGTGGGATGTCGGAATGGTGGGATGTCGGAATAGCGGGATGTCGGAATGGCGGGATTTCGGAATGGGTGTTGCCACCCCCTTCATCATATACACAGTTATTTATACATCCCCTTCCACCATGAAGCGTTGTCCCTTTTTGTTTCTCTCTTTGTTCTTAAAATGCTGTTATGCATGTCTAAACCAATCCATTAAATTAGATCATTTTGGCAGTAAAGCGATCTACAATGTGCTTGGTCGCAAAGCTGCTCATCTGTGGTAAACAGCTCTTCAGAAAGGCATTCTTCAATTGATTTCACTAATTCTATGTAATAATTTTGTGATTTCCTACAAAACTACACTTCTTCTCCCATCTGTCTGAGTATTTAATATTGTCTGGGTCCCGTTAAAACATGTATTTTTCCCATCTAATTCCTTGTTTGCTTTAAAACAAGTATTCCCCATTTTCTATCCCTTCAGTAGCCAACCAGTTTGTATGGAGTACACTGGAGCAACTTGACTGATCAGTAAAACACTGCTTTTGTTGTCACCGCAAGGCTTCCCCCGTCGGTTGTTTCACTGAGACACTACTGAGTAACTATAACTCAACACAGTTTATACACATAACATTCATATACATACTAACAAACAAACAAACAAACAATTATTTATCGCAATTTTCTCATCTCTGTTTGAACGTACACCCAGGTAAATATTCCTGTAGTCTTCTCATACCGACTATGGACCCATTCATTGTTTAACTTCACTGTTTTGCAAATCCTAATTGAATATTACACATTGACATTGAACTTTACTTGATAAGCAGGTCTTCATTGCATTCAGCAGCCTATATGTGAGCATCTATGTGTAAGCTGTTCTTCTTTGCATTTATCAGCAGCAAGCAATTCTTCATTGCACATGCATATGAAAATAGTAAAACAATTCCAATGCGTTAGCGAAACCTTCTATATCAGGAGTGTCCATCATGATGCTGGGAATAGAACCTCTTTCCCAGAATAGTTCAACCTTCATTACTCAACTGATCATAACTCCGCAATGAGCACATTTCAAAGTATCATTCCTCTACATATATTCAAAAATCTATGTGTAAATGTTTAATATTTCTTATATTTGTTGATGTCATTCTGTGTGCATGTGGCCTAAACCCAATCTCTGTGTGGCAATTTTAATTTAAACAAGTTGAACTCTGCCTCTGATCATTTAAAAAAGGTGTGTACCAATATCAACCTTTCTCAGGTAATTACAGATCCTACAAAACCAAAGAGATCCTTCAAGGTTGTCCCTGATTGGCTCAATCTTAACAAATCAAAGGTAGAAAATCGGCAGTATCCGAACTTGGTGTTAGTTATCACTGCTCAATAGCCTGTATCAGAATTGCAAAAATGAAAACATTAGGTCCACGCTTGGTATCCAGATCCTGAAACATCTCCATGAGCAGGCTTTTTTTTAACTGATCTGTTGAATAGTTATATGACACTGTTAAAATCCCAGATGAAGATCTAGCACTTGACCATTTTTGTAAATCTTCTAATTCCATAGTTGATAAACACGCCCCTTTTAAAAAGTATAGAACTTAGAACAGGTCTATCCCTGGCTTTCGGCAGAACTGTCTTCTTTACTTTTTTTTCCCCTTGTCCTGTTCAGCATTATGTCAGAAGAATTGTAGTCTGAATACCTTTGATGCCAAACAGATTTGTTTTAGAAAGGGAAGTTTTATAAATGTAAAGCTCCCCTTGATGCCAATTTATTTATTTCTGTTTACAATATATGACATGAACTGAACTGAACCGGACCGGGGGACAAGGAAAGAAGAAGAGGAAAGAAGAGGAAACAGAACAAAAATAGAAACAAAAACCAGACAACCAGCTGCTACACCTGTAAAAAATAAAACAGACAACAATCCATGGCCTATGAGGGGAATCCAGCCTTAGCGCCACCAGGAGCACCTGAAAGCAGACAAGCAGAGAAAAAACAAACACACAAACAAACAAAAACAAGCACAAGAAGCGGCAATCGCATACAACACAGCTGTGGATATAGATGACCTGAGACGACATGATAATACATCAACTGCTTAGTGACCATGCTACTGGACTAATGAATGTGTGTGTGTGTGTGTGAGAACATGCAACACCCATGGCACAGGACCTACATGATAACCGTGCTTAGTTATGAGTGTATAAGCGTACAGGGCCACAATCCACAGCCCCCCCCCAAGCAATCAGAAGCAGGCAGAGAGGGCCACAAGACCCAGGCCACCAGCAGCCCCCACAGAGCACAGAACCCAGGCAGCCCACCGCAGGGGCAACCACGCATCCACCCAGAAGACTGCAGAGGAAGCCCCCGGAAAGAGCCCCCATAAGCATAGGGCAGAGGCACTCCGGGAACCAGGGGCAACAGCCCACCGACCCCGCCAGGCCCCAGCCGCCCAGACATGGGCCGTGCACTGGACCTGGGCCCCAGGAGCCCGAGCGCCCCCAAACCCCCCGGCAGAGGCCCCACCCAATACCCAGGAGGGCCAAGCGCCCCAGACAGCCACAAAGTGGGTCAGCGCCTGCCCCAGCGCCCCTGGCCAAGTGCCCTGGGAGTCAAGACGTGCCCACAGGTGGGTGAAGTCGCGAGCAGTGGGGAGAGGCAACGCTGATGCCCCATCGGGAGAAACACAGGCAGGCCAGGCGACAGCAAGTCCCAGATCCAGGCCCAATCATTACCACACACACTTTCACGTCCCATACATCCACACATCCACACATCCTACCTCCCTCGACTCTGCTGGGGTGTAGTGCAGCGGGCACACCAGGAGGCCAGCAACCCTCCAGCCACCACAGACCCCGAACCAGCAGAACAATTAATTAATCCTCCTGGCCCCTCCTGCCCCGAGCAGACACCAGGAAGCAGGGGTGTGCGAAGAAGACCCCTCCCCTCACCCTTCTGGCTCTTCAATATTTTCTAATAGTGAGCAATTAAAATTGAGGGGCAGCCAAACTTGTAGAACTGGGAGCGCGGCACTCTGGGCAGCCTACATACCCAAAGAGCCCCGCCCACCAGATGCCACTCAGTGTAACCACCCCCCAAGACCTAATGTGTGTGTGTGAGTGTGTTTGATAAGTAGTAATGTCTAAGGTGTAATTAAAACAGGGGCAGGGAACTGCAGAGTGCAACCAAAGGGGACCACCTACGTGGCCCCATCCACTACACCCCACCGAACACACACGTCCCCAAAACCCTTCATGTGTGAGTGTGTGCTGTGTACAGGAGCCAGAAGGGAGAGGGGTATGGGGATATATACCGGGGGAGCTACTCTCCCCCAGAGAGGGCAGCCAGGGACTGGCTGCAATAGGCATCCCCGCTACCTGGGAGCCAACAATGGGCAGGAGGGCCTGATGTCCACCAGGCTCGGGGCCTGCAGCGACCATATTCCGGGAGCTACTGTACCCCCAGAAGGTACCCATCCCGCCCCACCCCACTCAACCCAATCCCACCCAGGAGGACCTCTACAAAAAACAAACAAACAAACCACCCGGTCACACCAGTTGCAGCAGCCTGGGCCTGAGACCCACCATCACCCAGCAACCCACCACCACCACTATGTGATAAAACTAATCAGAGGTGACCAGAGAGAATGAAATTCAGCCAATTGATGTTTTGAGGAGGCAGACATTGTTTCCATGCTAATATAATCTAAAAGAAAATTTCTAAACTGGTTAATACACAGATTGTTCTTCGCTTTCCAGTTCATGAGAATAGTTTTCTTTGCGATACATATCACTGTGACAACCATGTGTGCTGAGTTAATTTCCATGTTGATGTTGTCTAAGTCACCCAGTATGCACAGTGTGGGGCATGCAGGGATGCTACACTTTAGCCATGTTGACAGGTCCTCACAGACTTCAAGCCAGAACTTCTGGACAGGCGCAGAAAACCACAAAGCGTGTGCATAATCATCAGGTGTGTTATCTGTGCAATGTGAGCAGATGTTTGAGTGTGTTAGACCCATCCTGAACATCCTTTGTCCTGTATAGTGTGTTCTATGAAGGATTTTGTATTGTATGAGCTGTAAATTAGGATTTCGAGTCTTTATGAAGGTGTTCAAACATATTTGTGGTTAGAAGCTATGACCAGAACTGATGGATAAATCTGCCTCCCATTTTGAGGATGGAAGAGACATTGTGTCATCTATCTTAGACAATAATTTATATATTTTTGATAGTAGTTTTGGGGTACAGCTGCTTAGAAATTCTGCTACCCTAGTCGGGGGTTGTAAGTCTGGTTGGTGGAGGATATATCCATCCATCCATCCATCATCTGCCGCTTATCCGGGGGTCGGGTCGCGGGGGCAGCAGCTTGAGCAGAGAAACCCAGACGTCTCTGTCCCCGGCCACTTCCTCCAGCTCTTCCGGGGGGACCCCGAGGCGTTCCCAGGCCAGCCGAGAGACATAGTCTCTCCAACGTGTCCTGGGTCTCCCCCGGGGTCTCCTCCCAGTGGGACGTGCCCGGAACACCTCCCCAGGGAGGCGCCCAGGGGGCATCCTAACCAGATGCCCGAGCCACCTCATCTGACTCCTCTCAATGCGGAGGAGCAGCGGTTCTACTCCGAGCCCCTCCCGGATGACTGAGCTTCTCACCCTATCTCTAAGGGAGAGCCCAGACACCCTGCGGAGGAAACCCATTTCGGCCGCTTGTATTCGCGATCTTGTTCTTTCGGTCACTACCCACAACTCGTGACCATAGGTGAGGATGGGAACGTAGATTGACCAGTAAGTAGAGAGCTTCGCCTTCTGGCTCAGCTCCCTCTTCACAACGACGGGTCGGTGCAGAGCCTGCAACACTGCAGGCGCCGCACCGATCCGCCCGTCAATCTCCCGCTCCATTCGTCCGTCACTCGTGAACAAGACCCCGAGATACTTGAACTCCTCCTCTTGGGGAAGGATCTCATTCCCGACCCGGAGAGAGCATTCCACCCTTTTCCGGCTGAGAACCATAGTCTCGGATTTGGAGGTGCTGATTCTCATCCCAGCCGCTTCACACTCGGCTGCGAATCACTCCAGTGAGAGCTGAAGGTCACGGCCTGACGACGCTAACAGAACCACATCATCTGCAAAAAGCAGAGACCCGATTCGGAGGTCGCCAAATGGGACACCCTCAACGCCCTGGCTCCGCCTAGAAATTCTGTCCATAAAAGTTAGGAACAGAATCGGTGACAAAGGGCAGCCCTGACGGAGTCCAACTCTCATCGGAAACGTATCCGACTTACTGCCGGCAATGCGGACCAAACTCTGGCACCGGTCATACAGAGACCGAACGGCCCCTATCAAGGGGGCCGCACTCCATATTCCCGGAGCACCCCCCACAGGACTCCACGAGGGACACGGTCGAACGCTTTCTCCAAGTCCACAAAACACATGTAGACTGGTTGGGCGAACTCCCATGCACCCTCCAGGATCCTGCCGAGGGTATAGAGCTGGTCCACTGTTCCACGGCCAGGACGAAAGCCACACTGCATCTCCTTATTCCGAGGCTCGATTATCCGACGGATCCTCCTCTCCAATACCCCAGAATAGACCTTACCAGGGAGGCTGAGGAGTGTGATACCCCTATAGTTGGAACACACCCTCCGGTCCCTCTTTTTAAAGAGGGGGACCACCACCCCAATCGGCCAGTCCAGAGGCACTGTCCCCGATGTCCACGCGATACTGCAGAGGCGTGTCAGCCAAGACAGCCCTACAACATCCAGAGCCTTGAGAAACTCAGGACGGACCTCATCCACCCCCGGGGCCTTGCCACCGAGGAACTTTTTAACCACCTCGGCAACCTCAGCCCCAGAAATGGGAGGCCCCGTCTCCGAGCTCTCCGACTCTGCCTCTTCCGAGCACGTGTTGGTAGGATTGAGGAGTTCCTCGAAGTACTCCCCCCACCGACTCACAACATCCCTAGTTGAGGTCAGCAAAGCCCCGTCCGCACTGTAAACAGTGTTGACTGTGATCCGCTTCCCCCCCCTGAGACGCCGGATGGTGGACCAGAATCTTTTCGAGGCCGTCCGGAAATCGTTCTCCATGGTCTCACCGAACTCCTCCCAGGCCCGAGTTTTTGCCTCAGCAACCGCCGAAGCCGCGGCCCGTCTGGCCCGTCGGTACCTATCAGCTTCTTCCAGGGTCCCACTGGCCAAAAAGGCCCGATAGGACTCCTTCTTCAGCTTGACGGCTTCCCTCACCACTGGTGTCCACCAGCAGGTTCGAGAGTTGCCGCCACGACAGGCACCGACCACCTTACGGCCACAACTCCGACCAGCTGCCTCAGCAATGGAGTCACGGAACATGGCCCATTCAATGTCCCCCACCTCAAATATGGTTGAAGCTCTGCCGGAGGTGGGAGTTAAAGCTCCTTCTGACGGGGGATTCTGACAAACGCTCCCAGCAGACCCTCACAATACGTTTGGGCCTGCCATGTCTGATCGGCATCCTCCCCCACCAGCGGAGCCAACTCACCACCAGGTGGTGATCAGTTGACAGCTCCGCCCCTCTCTTCACCCGAGTGTCCAGGACATACGGCCGCAAGTCCGATGATACAACCACAAAGTCGATCATCGAACTGCGGCCAAGGGTGTCCTGGTGCCAAGTGCACATAGCGACACCCTTATGCCTGAACATGGTGTTCGTTATGGACAGTCTATGACTGGCACAGAAGTCCAACAACATACCACCACTCTGATTCAGATCGGGGGGGCCGTTCTTCCCAATCACACCCCTCCAGGTCTCACTGTCATTGCCCACGTGAGCATTGAAGTCCCCCAGCAGAATGAGGGAGTCTCCGGTAGGAGCATTCTCCAGTTCCTCCCCCAGAGACTCCAAAAAGGGTAGGTACTCTGAACTGCTGTTTGGCGCATAGGCACAAACAACAGTCAGGACTCGTCCCCCCACCCAAGGCGGAGGGAGGCTACCCTCTCGTTCACTGGGGTAAACCCCAATGTACTGGCACACAGCCGGGGGGCAATAAGTATGCCCACACCTGCTCTGCGCCTCTCACCACGGGCAACTCCAGAGTGGAAGAGAGTCCAACCCCTCTCAAGAGTACTGGTTCCAGATCCCAAGCCGTACATCGAGGTGAGTCCGACTATATCTAACGGTCTGATGAAGTTTCAACAATAAACAACAAACTTTGTATTATGAGAAAGAACCAGACTCATTCTTTAGGAATCCGAAAATAAGCTCTATTTTACGAGTTATGCACGAATTCGGATTCTCCTATAAAACGAATTCCTTAACTCAAACCAAGTTAAGACTGCTTTGTCCTTCATATTTATTCATGTCTAATCAAGTTTCAATGATAAACAACGTTGTACTTTGTAGAATGAGAAAGAACTTCTTCAGCAATAAGCATCACTCGACAAATGACGAAATACAGATTTTGCTATAAAATTAATTGCTATCAGCCTGACTTAAAACTGTTTGTCTTCCATATTTATCCACTTCAAATCAAGTTTAAACAATTAAAAAAAATTTGTAGTTTGAGAAAGAACAACTTAATCTTGAGCAATCAGTATAAAAAGAAGGTATGCAAAGGTGCGAATGTCAAACCATACATGATCAAAACAGGGAGCGGAGGTGTTTGGCTGAGACAAGGTGTGAATGTCCACCCATAATTAATGAAAAGCGGGCAACAAGTAGGTTTGAATGCCCAACCATACATCATCAAAAGCAGGAGTGGATATGTTCGGCTACAAGAAGGTTTGAACGTCTGACCATAGTTTGTAAAAAGCGGGTAAGAAAAGGTTCAAATGCCCGAACATACACCATCAAAGGAGGGAGCGGAGGTGTTCCGCTGTAAGAAGGTGTGAATGTCCGACCATAGTTGCTAAAAAACGGGTAAGAAAAGGTTAAAATACCCGACTGTACACAATCAGTAGCGGGTGCGGAGTTGTTCGGCTACTAAAAGGTGTGAAAGTACGACCATGGTTTGTAAAAAGCGGGTAAGAAAAGGTGCGAATGCCCGAAAATGTATGATCAAAAGAGGGAGCGGAGGTGTTCGGCTGCAAGAAGGTGTGAATGTACACCCATAATTACTGAAAAATGGGTAAGAAAAGGTGCAAATGCCTAACTATACATAATCAAAAGCAGGAGTGGATGTGTTCGGCTCCAAAAAGGGTTGAATGTCTGACCATAGTTTGTAAAAAGCAGGTAAGAAAAGGTTTGACTGCCCGAACATACACCATCAAAAGAGGGAGCGGAGGTGTTCCGCTGTAAGAAGGTGTGAATGTCCGACCATAGTTGGTAAAAAGCGGGTAAGAAAAGGTTAAAATACCCGACTGTACACAATCAATAGCGGGAGCGGAGTTGTTCGGCTACTAAAAGATGTGAAAGTCCGACTATGGTTTGTAAAAAGCGGGTAAGAAAAGGTGCTAATGCCCGACAATGTATGATCAAAAGAGGGAGTGGAGGTTTTCGGCTGTAAGAAGGTCTGAATGTCCAACTATAATTTGTAAAAACCGGGTAAGAAAAGGCTTGAAAGCCCGACTATACACCATCATAAGCGGGAGAGGAGGTGTTCATCTGCAAGAAGGTGTGAATGTCCACCCATAATTACTGAAAAATGGGTAAGAAAAGGTGCGAATGCCCAAACATACATCATCAAAAGCAGGAGTGGATGTGTTGGGCTACAAGAAGGTTTGAAAGTCCAACCATAGTTTGTAAAAAACGGGTAAGAAAAGGTGCGAATGCCCGACAATGTATGATCAAAAGAGGGAGCGGAGGTTTTTGGCTACAAGAAGGTTTGAATGTCCGACCATAGTTTGTAAAAAGCAGGTAAGAAAAGGTTCAAATGCCTGACAATACACCATCAAAAGCGGGAGCGGAGGTGTTCCGCTGTAAGACGGTGTGAATGTCCGACCATAGTTGGTAAAAAGCGGGTAAGAAAAGGTTAAAATACCCGACTGTACACAATCAATAGCGGGAGCGGAGTTGTTCGGCTACATGAAGGTGTGAAAGTCCAACCATGGTTTGTAAAAAGCTGCTAAGAAAAGGTTCGAATGCCCGAATATATACCATCAAAAGCGGAAGCGGAGGTGTTCGGCTGCAAGAAGGTGTGAACGTCCGACCAAAGTTTGTAAAAAGCAGTTAAGAAAAGGTTCGAATATCCAACCAAACATAATCAAAAGCGGGAGCAGAGCTGTTCGACTGCAAGTAGGTGTGAATGTCCAGCCATAATTACTCACAAACGGGTAAGGAAAGGTAGTATTGCCAGACCATACATGATCAAAACAGCGAGCTGAGGTGGTTCAGCACCAAGGTGTGAATGTCTGACTATAGTTTGTAAAAAGCGGGTAAGATAAGGTGCGAATGCCCGACAATGTATAATCAAATGAGGGAGCAGAGGTTTTCGGCTACAAGAAGGTTTGAATGTCCGACCATAGTTTGTAAAAAGCGGGTAAGAAAAGGTTCAAATGCCTGACTATACACCATCAAAAGCGGGAGCGGAGATGTTCCGCTGTAAGACGGTGTGAATGTCCGACCATAGTTGGTAAAAAGCGGGTAAGAAAAGGTTAAAATACCCGACTGTACACAATCAATAGCGGGAGCGGAGTTGTTCGGCTACTAAAAGATGTGAAAGTCCGACTATGGTTTGTAAAAAGCGGGTAAGAAAAGGTGCTAATGCCCGACTGTACACAATCAATAGCGGGAGAGGAGGTGTTCAGCTGCAAGAAGGTGTGAATGTCCACCCATAATTACTGAAAAATGGATAAGAAAAGGTGCGAATGCCCAACCATACATTATCAAAAGCAGGTGTGAATGTCAGATCATAATTTGCAAAAAGCTGATGAGAAAGGGTGAGAATGCCCGACTATACACCATCAAATGCGGGAGCGGAGTTGTTCGGCTGTGAGTAAGTGTGAATCTCCGACCATAATTGCTGAAAAAAGTGTTAGAAAAGGTAAGAATGCCGGTCCATACATCATCAAAAGCGGGAGAGGTGGTGTACGGCTGCAAGTAGGTGTGAATGTCCAGCCATAATTACTAACAAACGGGTAAGAAAAGGTAGTATTGCCATACCATACATGATCAAAACAGGGAGCGGAGGTGGTTCAGCTGCAAGAAGGTGTGAATGTCCGACTAAAGTTTAAATATATTAACAAAAGCGGGAGGAGAGGTCTTCGGATGAGAGTGGTTGAGAATTTCCAACCATAATCTATAAAATGCGGTGAAAAAAAAGGTGTGATAGAACACTAAAAGGTGGAGCGGAAGTGTTCGGCTGCAAGAAGGTGTGAATGTCCGACTATATTTGGTGAAAAGCAGGTGAAGCAAGGTCTGAATGCCCAACCTTACATCATCAAAAGCGAGATCAGAGGTGTTTGGCTGCATGAAGGCCATAGTTTGCCAAAAGCGGGTAAGCTGCGAATGACCGACTAAATATCAACAAAAGGTCTTCGGATGCAAGTGGGTGTGAATATCCCACCATACAAGTATGGTGGAGAGGAAGCTGTGAACAGCCGACCATAGTTGGCAAAAAGCGGGTGAGAAAAGGTGCGAATGTCCAACCATACATGATCAAAACAGGGAGCGGAGGTGTTTGGCTGTGACAAGGTGTGAATGTCCACCCAAAATTAATGAAAAGCGGGCAACAAGTAGGTTTGAATGCCCAACCATACATCATCAAAAGCAGGAGTGGATGTGATCGGCTACAAGAAGGTTTGAATGTCCGAGCATAGTTTGTAAAAAGCGTGTAAGAAAAGGTTCGAATGCCCAAACATACACCATCAAAAGAGGGAGAGGAGGTGTTCCGCTGTAAGAAGGTGTGAATGTCCGACCATAGTTTGTAAAAAACGGGAAAGAAAAGGTTAAAATACCCGACTGTACACAATCAATAGCGGGAGCGGAGTTGTTCGGCTACTAAAAGGTGTGAAAGTCCGACCATGGTTTGTAAAAAGCGGGTAAGAAAAGGTGCGAATGCCCGAAAATGTATGATCAAAAGAGGGAGCGGAGGTGTTCGGCTGCAAGAAGGTGTGAATGTACACCCATAATTACTGAAAAATTGGTAAGAAAAGGTGCGAATGCCCAACTATACATAATCAAAAGCAGGAGTGGATGTGTTCGGCTCCAAGAAGGGTTGAATGTCTGACCATAGTTTGTAAAAAGCAGGTAAGAAAAGGTTTGACTGCCCGAACATACACCATCAAAAGAGGGAGCGGAGGTGTTCCGCTGTAAGAAGGTGTGAATGTCCGACCATAGTTGGTAAAAAGCGGGTAAGAAAAGGTTAAAATACCCGACTGTACACAATCAATAGCGGGAGCGGAGTTGTTCGGCTACTAAAAGATGTGAAAGTCCGACTATGGTTTGTAAAAAGCGGGTAAGAAAAGGTGCTAATGCCCGACAATGTATGATCAAAAGAGGGAGCGGAGGTGTTCGGCTGCAAGAAGGTCTGAATGTCCAACCATAATTTGTAAAAACCGGGAAGGAAAGGCTCGAAAGCCCGACTATACACCATCAAAAGCGGGAGCAGAGTGGTTCAGCTGCAAGAAGGTCTGAATGTCCATCAATAATTGCTTTAAAACATGAAAGAAAATTTTCGAATATCATCCGCACATGATCATAAGAAGGAGAGGAGGTGTTCAGCTGCAAGAAGGTGTGAATGTCCACCCATAATTCCTGAAAAATGGGTAAAAAAAGGTGCGAATGCCCAACCATACATTATCAAAAGCAGGTGTGAATGTCAGATCATAATTTGCAAAAAGCTGATGAGAAAGTGTGAGAATGCCCGACTATACACCATCAAATGCGGGAGCGGAGGTGTTCGGCTCTGAGTAGGTGTGAATGTCCGACCATAATTGCTGAAAAATGTGTTAGAAAAGGAAAGAATGCCAGACCATACATCATCAAAAGCGAGAGAGGTGGTGTTCGGCTGCAAAAAGGTGTAAATGTTCGACTAAAGTTTGTAAAAAGCGGGTAAGACATGGTGCGAATGCCTGACAAGGTATGATCAAAAGCAGGAGCGGAGGTGTTCAGCTGCAAGAAGGTCTAAATGTCCATCAATAATTGCTAGAAAACATGAAAGAAAATTTTCGAAAATCAAACCGCACATGATCATAAGTGGGAGAGGAGGTGTTGAGCTGCAAGAAGGTGTGAATGTCCACCCATTATTCCTGACAAATGGGTAAAAAAAAGGTGCGAATGCCCAACCATACATCATCAAAAGCAGGAGTGGATGTGTTCGGCTACAAGAAGGTGTGAACGTCCAACCAAAGTTTGTAAAAAGCAGTTAAGAAAAGGTTTGAATATCCAACCAAACATAATCAAAAGCGGGAGCATAGCTTTTCGACTGCAAGTAGGTGTGACTGTCAGATCATAATTTGCAAAAAGCTGATGAGAAAGGGTGAGAATGTCCGACTGCACACCATCAAATGCGGGAGCGGAGTTGTTCGGCTGTGAGTAGGTGTGAATCTCCGACCGTAATTTCTGAAAAATGTGTTAGAAAAGGTAAGAATGCCGGTCCATACATCATCAAACGCGAGAGAGGTGGTGTTCGGCTGCAAGTAGGTGTGAATGTCCAGCCATAATTACTCACAAACGGGTAAGAAAAGGTAGTATTGCCAGACCATACATGATCAAAACAGGGAGCGGAGGTGGTTTAGCTGCAAAAAGGGGTGAATGTCCAACTGAAGTTCAAATATATTAACAAAAGCGGGAGGAGAGGTCTTCGGATTAGAGTGGTTGAAATTTCCAACCATAATCTATAAAATGCGGTGAAAAAAAAGGTGTGAAGGAATGAATTTTATAGCAAAATCCGAAATCATGCATAACTCCGCAAAAGGAACGTATTGCTCAACCAAAGGGATGCTTCTTTCTCATTCAGGGTAATATGAGGAACTTTATGCTTGATACATTTTAGACATGGATAACTATGAAGGACAAAGCAATTTTAACTTGATTTGAGCAAAGCAATTCATTTTATAGGAAAATCCGAAATCGTGCAGGACTCATGAAAGTAAGCTTATTCTCGGATTCCTGATCCTCCAGTGTTGCTCTTTCCTATACTGCAAAATACAGCCTTGTTCTTTGTTGAAATCGATATAGACATTGATAAATATGAAGGACAAAGCAGTTTCCACTTTGTTTGAGTGAAGGAATTAATTTTATAGCAAAATCCCAAATCAAGCAGAACGTATGAAAATAAGCTTGTTTTCGGATTCCTGATCCTTCAGTGTTGCTATTTCTTCTACTGCAAAATACAATGTTGTTCTTTGTTGAAGTCAATCTAGACATTGATAAATATGAAGGACAAAGCAGTTTTAACATAGTTTGAGTAAAGGAATTCATTTTATACATAAAATCCCAAATCATGCAGAACGTATGAAAATAAGCTTATTCTCGGATTCCTGTTCCTTCAAGTGCTGCTCGTTCTACTACTGCAAAATACAATGTTGTTCTTTGTTGAAGTAAATCTAGACATTGATAAATATGAAGGACAAAGCAGTTTCCACTTTGTTTGAGTGAAGGAATTAATTTTATAGCAAAATCCCAAATCAAGCAGAACGTATGACAATAAGCTTGTTTTCGGATTCCTGATCCTTCAGTGTTGCTATTTCTTCTACTGCAAAATACAATGTTGTTCTTTGTTGAAGTCAATCTAGACATTGATAAATATGAAGGACAAAGCAGTTTTAACATAGTTTGAGTAAAGGAATTCATTTTATACATAAAATCCCAAATCATGCAGAACGTATGAAAATAAGCTTATTCTCGGATTCCTGTTCCTTCAAGTGTTGCTCTTTCTACTACTGCAAAATACAATGTTGTTCTTTGTTGAAGTAAATCTAGACATTGATAAATATGAAGGACAAAGCAGTTTTCACTTGGTTTGAGTGAAGGATTTGCAGCTGAAAACCTCCCGCTCCCGCTTTTGATTGTGTATAGTCGGGCTTTCGAGCCTTTTCTTACCCGGTTTTTAGAAATTATGGTTGGACATTCAGACCTTGCAGCCGAAGACCTCCACTCCCTCTTTTGATCATACATTGTCGGGCATTCGCACCTTGTCTTACCCGCTTTTTACAAACTATAGTCAGACATTCACACCTTGCAGCTGAACCACCTCAGCTCCCTGTTTTGATCATGTATGGTCTGGCAATACTACCTTTTCTTACCCGTTTGTGAGTAATTATGGCTGGACATTCACACCTACTTGCAGTCGAACAGCTCTGCTCCCGCTTTTGATGGTATATATTCGGGCATTCGAACCTTTTCTTAACTGCTTTTTGCAAACTTTGGTCGGACGTTCACACCTTCTTGCAGCCGAACACCTCCGCTTCCACTTTTGATGGTATATATTCGGGCATTCGAACCTTTTCTTAGCAGCTTTTTACAAACCATAGTTGAACTTTCACACCTTCTTGTAGCCGAACACCTCCGCTCCCGCTTTTGATGGTGTATAGTCAGGCATTTGAACCTTTTCTTACCCGCTTTTTACAAACTATGGTCGGACATTCAAACCTTCTTGTAGCCGAAAACCTCCGCTCCCTCTTTTGATCATACATTGTCGGGCATTCGCATCTTTTCTTACCCGTTTTTTACAAACCATGGTCGGACTGTCACACATTCTTGTAGCCAAACACATCCGCTCCCGCTATTGATTGTGAACAGTCGGGTATTTTAACCTTTTCTTACCCGTTTTTTACCAACTATGGTCGGACATTCACACCTTCTTACAGCGGAACACCTCCGCTCCCTCTTTTGATGGTGTATGTTTGGGCATTCGAACCTTTTCTTACCCGCTTTTTACAAACTATGCTCGGACATTCAAACCTTCTTGTAGCCGAACACATCCACTCCTGCTTTTGATGATGTATGGTTGGGCATTCAAACCTACTTGTTGCCCGCTTTTCATTAATTTTGGGTGGACATTCACACCTTGTCACAGCCAAACACCTCCGCTCCCTGTTTTGATCATGTATGGTTGGACATTCGCACCTTTTCTCACCCGCTTTTTGCCAACTATGGTCGGCTGTTCACAGCTTCCTCTCCACCATACTTGTATGGTGGGATATTCACACCCACTTGCATCCGAAGACCTTTTGTTGATATTTAGTCGGTCATTCGCAGCTTACCCGCTTTTGGCAAACTATGGCCTTCATGCAGCCAAACACCTCTGATCTCGCTTTTGATGATGTAAGGTTGGGCATTCAGACCTTGCTTCACCTGCTTTTCACCAAATATAGTCGGACATTCACACCTTCTTGCAGCCGAACACTTCCGCTCCACCTTTTAGTGTTCTATCACACCTTTTTTTTCACCGCATTTTATAGATTATGGTTGGAAATTCTCAACCACTCTCATCCGAAGACCTCTCCTCCCGCTTTTGTTAATATATTTGAACTTTAGTCGGACATTCACACCTTCTTGCAGCTGAACCACCTCCGCTCCCTGTTTTGATCATGTATGGTCTGGCAATACTACCTTTTCTTACCCGTTTGTTAGTAATTATGGCTGGACATTCACACCTACTTGCAGCCGAACACCACCTCTCCCGCTTTTGATGATGTATGGACCGGCATTCTTACCTTTTCTAACACATTTTTCAGCAATTATGGTCGGAGATTCACACTTACTCACAGCCGAACAACTCCGCTCCCGCATTTGATGGTGTATAGTCGGGCATTCTCACCCTTTCTCATCAGCTTTTTGCAAATTATGATCTGACATTCACACCTGCTTTTGATAATGTATGGTTGGGCATTCGCACCTTTTCTTACCCATTTTTCAGTAATTATGGGTGGACATTCACACCTTCTTGCAGCTGAACACCTCCTCTCCCGCTATTGATTGTGTACAGTCGGGTATTTTAACCTTTTCTTACCCGCTTTTTACCAAATATGTTCGGACATTCACACCGTCTTACAGCGGAACACCTCTGCTCCCGCTTTTGATGGTGTATAGTCAGGCATTTGAACCTTTTCTTACCCGCTTTTTACAAACTATGGTCGGACATTCAAACCTTCTTGTAGCCGAAAACCTCCGCTCCCTCTTTTGATTATACATTGTTGGGCATTCGCACCTTATTTACAAACTATAGTCACACATTCACACCTTGCAGCTGAGCCACCTCAGCTCCCTGTTTTGATAGTGTATGTTCGGGCATTCAAACCTATTCTTACCCCCTTTTTACAAACTATGCTCGGAGATTCACACCTACTCACAGCTGAACAACTCCGCTCCCGCATTTGATGATGTCTTGTCCGGCATTCTAGTCTCTTCTAACACATTTTTCAGCAATTATGGTCGGACATTCACACCTACTCACAGCCGAACACTTCCGCTCCCGCATTTGATGGTGTATAGCCGGGCATTCTCACCCTTTCTCATCAGCTTTTTGCAAATTATGATCTGACATTCACACCTACTTGCAGTCGAACAGCTCTGCTCCCGCTTTTGATTATGTTTGGTTGGATATTCGAACCTTTTCTTAACTGCTTTTTACAAACTTTGGTCGGACGTTCACACCTTCTTGCAGCCGAACACATCCACTTCCACTTTTGATGGTATATATTCGGGCATTCGAACCTTTTCTTACCCGCTTTTTACAAACCGTGGCCGGACTTTCACACCTTCTTGTAGCCAAACAACTCCGCTCCCGCTATTGATTGTGTACAGTCGGGTATTTTAACCTTTTCTTACCCGCTTTTTACCAACTATGGTCGGACATTTACACCTTCTTACAGCGGAACACCTCCGCTCCCTCTTTTGATGGTCTATGTTCGGACATTCGAACCTTTTCTTACCCGCTTTTTACAAACTATGGTCGGACATTCAAACCTTCTTGTAGCCGAACACATCCACTCCTGCTTTTGATGATGTATGGTTGGGCATTTTCACCTTTTCTTACCCATTTTTCAGTAATTATGGGTGGAAATTCACACCTTCTTGCAGCTGAACAACTCCTCTCCCGCTTATGATCATGTGCGGTTTGATATTCGAAAATTTTCTTTCATGTTTTAAAGCAATTATTGATGGACATTCAAATCTTCTTGTAGCCGAACACATCCACTCCTGCTTTTGATGATGTATGGTTTGGCATTCGCACCCTTTTTTTACCCATTTTTCAGGAATTTTGGGTGGACATTCAGACCTTCTTGCAGCCGAAAACCTCCGCTCCCTCTTTTGATCATACATTGTCGGGCATTCGCACCTTATCTTACCCGCTTTTTACAAACTATAGTCAGACATTCACACCTTGCAGCTGAACCACCTCCGCTCCATGTTTTGATCATGTATGGTCTGGCAATACTACCCTTTCTTACCCGTTTGTGAGTAATTAATCCCAAAATATTGAGCATAAAATAAGTCTTTATGCTGATGATGTATTACTTTTCCTTCAGAACTCACAGACGTCTCTCAGTCACACGATCACACTCATAAATAAATTCTCAGCACTTTCTGACTACTCTATCAACTGGTCTAAGACCACAGTTCTGCCCATTAACTGTAGCGTCCATAATATACCTGCGATCACTTTACAGTCAGGAAATATTAGATATTTAGGCATAAACATTTCCTCCAGGCTCTCAGAGCTAACCAAGCTAAATTATGTGCAATTATTAAAGGCAGTAGAGGACGATCTCTCGTTGGAAGTCCTTACCTATATCACTTATGGGGAGAGTTACATCCATTAAAATGATGATACTACCAAAAGTTAACTATTTGTTCTCAATGATCCCCATAAAACCATCTGCTACTTGGTTTAAGTCACTAGATTCATGATTCTCCAAATTTCTGTGGAAAAACAAACCACCACGTATTAGTTTAAAAACCCTACAGAAGACCAAGGACAGTGGTGGATTAGATTTACCTCATTTTCAGCACTATTCCTTAAACAATAGGTTACAATATATATCAAAATGGTTTAAACCTTGTTGTTGTCACAGTTCCCAGAGACGTTGTAATCGTTGAGGATTCTATATTCACCCCCTCATTAGAGACACGTAATGCAGATTGATGACACTGAATCTTCTTCTCTGTTCATTGCTGGCATCATTCCCAGCATCGTAAGTGTTCGTGGCATTGTTAGCCTCTTCTTCTGGATCTTGATATCGAGAATCCTTTTGTATTTCTGGTTTGTCAGTCCTCTGTCTTCGTTCACCGGAGTCTTTGTCTTTTTGTCCTTGAGTTTGGTGATTTTTTTCTTCTTTTGATGCCTTGACACAATGTGACAGGTGATACCACGTGGGAGATCCTGTAACTTGGATTGCTGTCCCTGTGCTGTGAAATGGCTGTGCTGCTCAAATGGTCTCTCCTTCATCATGGTTACATGCTGCCATTCCGACATCTCGCCATTCCGACATGGGTCTCCAATTGTCGGAATGGCGACACTTAATTTTTTATCAAACGTCCCACCATTCCGACACTTTTTTCCTCCTATGGTCGGAATGGCGGTATGTTTTTTGTTTTTTTTAACATACCGCCATTCCGACAGTTCCTTTTAATAGCCTATTTTTTACCCAAAACATTTTGCACTAATGATATGCCCTAAAATACGCCCTAAAGTTTGGCGCACAAGCTTTGCACATGCAGAGGCCACAGCCTCGCAAACAAACTTTAATAATCTATTATCAAAATCCCCTGAATTTCAAATATAAAAATACAGATATTAATGTAACTCTGGCGAGACTGAAACTGATTAAGCAGAAATACAGTGTCAGTGAGCTGTCACAGCAGCCAGCTGGAGCGGAGCTCTCCACAGAGCCCATGCGTCTTTTGCACGCTGTCATCATATGCAAAAGTAATAATTGCAATTACAGATATCACGGCTACTGCACAGGACACAGTTGCGAGCACTCTGCCTTGCCTTGCCAATAGGAGAAGAGAGAAATGACAGCATAGAACGTATAAAACACAACAAAATGCAGTAAAAACGTTTATTCATGTTATTCACGTGATTTATGAGTACTCACTCCAATTTTGGGAAGCGTGGATGGGTTTTGCGCATTTGGCACAAACACACAGCCGCAACGGTTGTAGCTTTATACAGCCTGTTGATATCTTAAGGACCTAACTGGTCACACCTGGGAGTAAATGTCATGTAGAGATTGTTTTTACATGACATTACAGCTGAACATATAGCTTTCATCCACAAACCAACGTGGGAGAGCCCGAAGACGCATGTGCCAGACGCACATAGGCATGCGTAAAACCAATTTTTACCACTTCATACTGTTTATTTGCTTTCTTTTAGTTAACTTTTGTTTCTTTTGGATTCTTGTGCGTGTTATGGAGCCGTTTTTGTCCATGTTTGTAAGCCTTTTTTTCCTGGATTAAATTTTCGGAAGTTGAAACAAGTGGCATTGGAGTGTGTGATTGAAAACCACCGCGGACTGCTTCTCCTCCTCCAGTTGCCGAGACTTTGTGTTTTTAATAACGCTTGTCTATAAACATGTGTTAAACATATAAATTGCATGAACAGAAAGAAGGGACTCACCTGTTGAGTAACACACATTTCCTTATACGGAAAGCCTTGTCGGAATGGTGGGACATTTGAACGTCAGAATAGCGGGATGTCGCAATGGTGGGATGTCGGAATGGTGGGACGTTTGCATGTCTGAATGGTGGTATGTCGGAATGGTGGGATGTCGGAATGGTGGGATGTCGGAATGGTGGGATGTCGGAATAGCGGGATGTCGGAATGGCGGGATTTCGGAATGGGTGTTGCCACCCCCTTCATCATATACACAGTTATTTATACATCACCTTCCACCATGAAGCGTTGTCCCTTTTTGTTTCTCTCTTTGTTCTTAAAATGCTGTTATGCATGTCTAAACCAATCCATTAAATTAGATCATTTTGGCAGTAAAGCGATCTACAATGTGCTTGGTCGCAAAGCTGCTCATCTGTGGTAAACAGCTCTTCAGAAAGGCATTCTTCAATTGATTTCACTAATTCTATGTAATAATTTTGTGATTTCCTACAAAACTACACTTCTTCTCCCATCTGTCTGAGTATTTAATATTGTCTGGGTCCCGTTAAAACATGTATTTTTCCCATCTAATTCCTTGTTTGCTTTAAAACAAGTATTCCCCATTTTCTATCCCTTCAGTAGCCAACCAGTTTGTATGGAGTACACTGGAGCAACTTGACTGATCAGTAAAACACTGCTTTTGTTGTCACCGCAAGGCTTCCCCCGTCGGTTGTTTCACTGAGACACCACTGAGTAACTATAACTCAACACAGTTTATACACATAACATTCATATACATACTAACAAACAAACAAACAATTATTTATCGCAATTTTCTCATCTCTGTTTGAACGTACACCCAGGTAAATATTCCTGTAGTCTTCTCATACGACTATGGACCCATTCATTGTTTAACTTCACTGTTTTGCAAATCCTAATTGAATATTACACATTGACATTGAACTTTACTTGATAAGCAGGTCTTCATTGCATTCAGCAGCCTATATGTGAGCATCTATGTGTAAGCTGTTCTTCTTTGCATTTATCAGCAGAAAGCAATTCTTCATTGCACATGCATATGAAAATAGTAAAACAATTCCAATGCGTTAGCGAAACCTTCTATATCAGGAGTGTCCATCATGATGCTGGGAATAGAACCTCTTTCCCAGAATAGTTCAACCTTCATTACTCAACTGATCATAACTCCGCAATGAGCACATTTCAAAGTATCATTCCTCTACATATATTCAAAAATCTATGTGTAAATGTTTAATATTTCTTATATTTGTTGATGTCATTCTGTGTGCATGTGGCCTAAACCCAATCTCTGTGTGGCAATTTTAATTTAAACAAGTTGAACTCTGCCTCTGATCATTTAAAAAAGGTGTGTACCAATATCAACCTTTCTCAGGTAATTACTGATCCTACAAAACCAAAGAGATCCTTCAAGGTTGTCCCTGATTGGCTCAATCTTAACAAATCAAAGGTAGAAAATCCGCAGTATCTGAACTTGGTGTTAGTTATCACTGCTCAATAGCCTGTATCAGAATTGCAAAAATGAAAACATTAGGTCCACGCTTGGTATCCAGATCCTGAAACATCTCCATGAGCAGGCTTTTTTTTAACTGATCTGTTGAATAGTTATATGACACTGTTAAAATCCCAGATGAAGATCTAGCACTTGACCATTTTTGTAAATCTTCTAATTCCATAGTTGCTAAACACGCCCCTTTTAAAAAGTATAGAACTTAGAACAGGTCTAGTCCCTGGCTTTCGGCAGAACTGTCTTCTTTACTTTTTTTCCCCTTGTCCTGTTCAGCATTATGTCAGAAGAATTGTAGTCTGAATACCTTTGATGCCAAACAGATTTGTTTTGCCAAGGGAAGTTTTATAAATGTAAAGCTCCCCTTGATGCCCATTTATTTATTTCTGTTTACAATATATGACATGAACTGAACTGAACCGGACCGGGGGACAAGGAAAGAAGAAGAGGAAAGAAGAGGAAACAGAACAAAAATAGAAACAAAAACCAGACAACCAGCTGCTACACCTGTAAAAAACAAAACAGACAACAATCCATGGCCTATGAGGGGAATCCAGCCTTAGCGCCACCAGGAGCACCTGAAAGCAGACAAGCAGAGAAAAAACAAACACACAAACAAACAAAAACAAGCACAAGAAGCGGCAATCGCATACAACACAGCTGTGGATATAGATGACCTGAGACGACATGATAATACATCAACTGCTTAGTGACCATGCTACTGGACTAATGAATGTGTGTGTGTGTGTGTGTGTGAGAACATGCAACACCCATGGCACAGGACCTACATGATAACCGTGCTTAGTTATGAGTGTATAAGCGTACAGGGCCACAATCCACAGCCCCCCCCCCCCCCCCCCCCCAAGCAATCAGAAGCAGGCAGAGAGGGCCACAAGACCCAGGCCACCAGCAGCCCCCACAGAGCACAGAACCCAGGCAGCCCACCGCAGGGGCAACCACGCATCCACCCAGAAGACTGCAGAGGAAGCCCCCGGAAAGAGCCCCCATAAGCATAGGGCAGAGGCACTCCGGGAACCAGGGGCAACAGCCCACCGACCCCGCCAGGCCCCAGCCGCCCAGACACGGGCCGTGCACTGGACCTGGGCCCCAGGAGCCCGAGCGCCCCCAAACCCCCCGGCAGAGGCCCCACCCAATACCCAGGAGGGCCAAGCGCCCCAGACAGCCACAAAGTGGGTCAGCGCCTGCCCCAGCGCCCCTGGCCAAGTGCCCTGGGAGTCAAGACGTGCCCACAGGTGGGTGAAGTCGCGAGCAGTGGGGAGAGGCAACGCTGATGCCCCATCGGGAGAAACACAGGCAGGCCAGGCGACAGCAAGTCCCAGATCCAGGCCCAATCATTACCACACACACTTTCACGTCCCATACATCCACACATCCACACATCCTACCTCCCTCGACTCTGCTGGGGTGTAGTGCAGCGGGCACACCAGGAGGCCAGCAACCCCCCAGCCACCACAGACCCCGAACCAGCAGAACAATTAATTAATCCTCCTGGCCCCTCCTGCCCCGAGCAGACACCAGGAAGCAGGGGTGTGCGAAGAAGACCCCTCCCCTCACCCTTCTGGCTCTTCAATATTTTCTAATAGTGAGCAATTAAAATTGAGGGGCAGCCAAACTTGTAGAACTGGGAGCGCGGCACTCTGGGCAGCCTACATACCCAAAGAGCCCCGCCCACCAGATGCCACTCAGTGTAACCACCCCCCAAGACCTAATGTGTGTGTGTGAGTGTGTTTGATAAGTAGTAATGTCTAAGGTGTAATTAAAACAGGGGCAGGGAACTGCAGAGTGCAACCAAAGGGGACCACCTACGTGGCCCCATCCACTACACCCCACCGAACACACACGCCCCCAAAACCCTTCATGTGTGAGTGTGTGCTGTGTACAGGAGCCAGAAGGGAGAGGGGTATGGGGATATATACCGGGGGAGCTACTCTCCCCCAGAGAGGGCAGCCAGGGACTGGCTGCAATAGGCATCCCCGCTACCTGGGAGCCAACAATGGGCAGGAGGGCCTGATGTCCACCAGGCTCGGGGCCTGCAGCGACCATATTCCGGGAGCTACTGTACCCCCAGAAGGTACCCATCCCGCCCCGCCCCACCCCACTCAACCCAACCCCACCCAGGAGGACCACTACAAAAAACAAACAAACAAACCACCCTGTCACACCAGTCGCAGCAGCCCGGGCCTGAGACCCACCATCACCCAGCAACCCACCACCACCACTATGTGATAAAACTAATCAGAGGGGACCAGAGAGAATGAAATTCAGCCAATTGATGTTTTGAGGAGGCAGACATTGTTTCAATGCTAATATAATCTAAAAGAAAATTTCTAAACTGGTTAATACACAGATTGTTCTTCGCTTTCCAGTTCATGAGAATAGTTTTCTTTGCGATACATAACACTGTGACAACCATGTGTGCTGAGTTAATTTCCATGTTGATGTTGTCTAAGTCACCCAGTATGCACAGTGTGGGGCATGCAGGGATGCTACACTTTAGCCATGTTGATAGGTCCTCACAGACTTCAAGCCAGAACTTCTGGACAGGCGCAGAAAACCACAAAGCGTGTGCATAATCATCAGGTGTGTTATCTGTGCAATGTGAGCAGATGTTTGAGTGTGTTAGACCCATCCTGAACATCCTTTGTCCTGTATAGTGTGTTCTATGAAGGATTTTGTATTGTATGAGCTGTAAATTAGGATTTCGAGTCTTTATGAAGGTGTTCAAACATATTTGTGGTTAGAAGCTATGACCAGAACTGATGGATAAATCTGCCTCCCATTTTGAGGATGGAAGAGACATTGTGTCATCTATCTTAGACAATAATCTATATATTTTTGATAGTAGTTTTGGGGTACAGATGCTTAGAAATTCTGTTACCCTAGTCGGGGGTTGTAAGTCTGGTTGGTGGAGGATATATCCATCCATCCATCCATCATCTGCCGCTTATCCGGGGGTCGGGTCGCGGGGGCAGCAGCTTGAGCAGAGAAACCCAGACGTCTCGGTCCCCAGCCACTTCCTCCAGCTCTTCCGGGGGGACCCCGAGGCGTTCCCAGGCCAGCCGAGAGACATAGTCTCTCCAACGTGTCCTGGGTCTCCCCCGGGGTCTCCTCCCAGTGCGACGTGCCCGGAACACCTCCCCAGGGAGGCGCCCAGGGGGCATCCTAACCAGATGCCCGAGCCACCTCATCTGACTCCTCTCAATGCGGAGGAGCAGCGGTTCTACTCCGAGCCCCTCCCGGATGACTGAGCTTCTCACCCTATCTCTAAGGGAGAGCCCAGACACCCTGCGGAGGAAACCCATTTCGGCCGCTTGTATTCGCGATCTTGTTCTTTCGGTCACTACCCACAACTCGTGACCATAGGTGAGGATGGGAACGTAGATTGACCAGTAAGTAGAGAGCTTCGCCTTCTGGCTCAGCTCCCTCTTCACAACGACGGGTCGGTTGAGAGCCTGCAACACTGCAGGCGCCGCACCGATCCGCCCGTCAATCTCCCGCTCCATTCGTCCGTCACTCGTGAACAAGACCCCGAGATACTTGAACTCCTCCTCTTGGGGAAGGATCTCATTCCCGACCCGGAGAGAGCATTCCACCCTTTTCCGGCTGAGAACCATAGTCTCGGATTTGGAGGTGCTGATTCTCATCCCAGCCGCTTCACACTCGGCTGCGAATCACTCCAGTGAGAGCTGAAGGTCACGGCCTGACGACGCTAACAGAACCACATCATCTGCAAAAAGCAGAGACCCGATTCTGAGGTCGCCAAATGGGACACCCTCAACGCCCTGGCTCCGCCTAGAAATTCTGTCCATAAAAGTTAGGAACAGAATCGGTGACAAAGGGCAGCCCTGACGGAGTCCAACTCTCACCGGAAACGTATCCGACTTACTGCCGGCAATGCGGACCAAACTCTGGCACCGGTCATACAGAGACCGAACGGCCCCTATCAAGGGGTCCGGCACTCCATATTCCCGGAGCACCCCCCACAGGACTCCACGATGGACACGGTCGAACGCTTTCTCCAAGTCCACAAAACAAATGTAGACTGGTTGGGCGAACTCCCATGCACCCTCCAGGATCCTGCCGAGGGTATAGAGCTGGTCCACTGTTCCACGGCCAGGACGAAAGCCACACTGCATCTCCTGAATCCGAGTCTCGATTATCCGACGGATCCTCCTCTCCAATACCCCCGAATATACCTTACCAGGGAGGCTGAGGAGTGTGATACCCCTATAGTTGGAACACACCCTCCAGTCCCCCTTTTTAAAGAGGGGGACCACCACCCCAATCTGCCAGTCCAGAGGCACTGTCCCCGATGTCCACGCGATACTGCAGAGGCGTGTCAGCCAAGACAGCCCTACAACATCCAGAGCCTTGAGAAACTCAGGACGGACCTCATCCACCCCCGGGGCCTTGCCACCGAGGAGCTTTTTAACCACCTCGGCAACCTCAGCCCCAGAAATGGGAGGCCCCGTCTCCGAGCTCTCCGACTCTGCCTCTTCCGAGCACGTGTTGGTAGGATTGAGGAGTTCCTCGAAGTACTCCCCCCATATGCCATATGCCTTATGCCTGAACATGGTGTTCGTTATGGACAGTCTATGACTGGCACAGAAGTCCAACAACATAACACCACTCTGATTCAGATCGAGGAGGCCGTTCCTCCCAATCACACCCCTCCAGGTCTCACTGTCATTGCCCACGTGAGCATTGAAGTCCCCCAGCAGAATGAGGGAGTCTCCGGTAGGAGCATTCTCCAGTGCCTCCCCCAGAGACTCCAAAAAGGGTAGGTACTCTGAACTGCTGTTTGGCGCATAGGCACAAACAACAGTCAGGACTCGTCCCCCCACCCAAGGCGGAGGGAGGCTACCCTCTCGTTCACTGGGGTAAACCCCAATGTACTGGCACACAGCCGGGGGGCAATAAGTATGCCCACACCTGCTCTGCGCCTCTCACCACGGGCAACTCCAGAGTGGAAGAGAGTCCAACATTTTTCAGCAATTATGGTCGGACATTCACACCTACTCACAGCCGAACACTTCCGCTCCCGCATTTGATGGTGTATAGCCGGGCATTCTCACCCTTTCTCATCAGCTTTTTGCAAATTATGATCTGACATTCACACCTACTTGCAGTCGAACAGCTCTGCTCCCGCTTTTGATTATGTTTGGTTGGATATTCGAACCTTTTCTTAACTGCTTTTTACAAACTTTGGTCGGACGTTCACACCTTCTTGCAGCCGAACACATCCACTTCCACTTTTGATGGTATATATTCGGGCATTCGAACCTTTTCTTACCCGCTTTTTACAAACCGTGGTTGGACTTTCACACCTTCTTGTAGCCAAACAACTCCGCTCCCGCTATTGATTGTGTACAGTCGAGTATTTTAACCTTTTCTTACCCGCTTTTTACCAACTATGGTCGGACATTTACACCTTCTTACAGCGGAACACCTCCGCTCCCTCTTTTGATGGTCTATGTTCGGGCATTCGAACCTTTTCTTACCCGCTTTTTACAAACTATGGTCGGACATTCAAACCTTCTTGTAGCCGAACACATCCACTCCTGCTTTTGATGATGTATGGTTGGGCATTTTCACCTTTTCTTACCCATTTTTCAGTAATTATGGGTGGACATTCACACCTTCTTGCAGCTGAACAACTCCTCTCCCGCTTATGATCATGTGCGGTTTGATATTCGAAAATTTTCTTTCATGTTTTAAAGCAATTATTGATGGACATTCAAATCTTCTTGTAGCCGAACACATCCACTCCTGCTTTTGATGATGTATGGTTGGGCATTCAAACCTACTTGTTGCCCGCTTTTCATTAATTTTGGGTGGACATTCACACCTTGTCACAGCCAAACACCTCCGCTCCCTGTTTTGATCATGTATGGTTGGACATTCGCACCTTTTCTCACCCGCTTTTTGCCAACTATGGTCGGCTGTTCACAGCTTCCTCTCCACCATACTTGTATGGTGGGATATTCACACCCACTTGCATCCGAAGACCTTTTGTTGATATTTAGTCGGTCATTCGCAGCTTACCCGCTTTTGGCAAACTATGGCCTTCATGCAGCCAAACACCTCTGATCTCGCTTTTGATGATGTAAGGTTGGGCATTCAGACCTTGCTTCACCTGCTTTTCACCAAATATAGGAGGACATTCACACCTTCTTGCAGCCGAACACTTCCGCTCCACCTTTTAGTGTTCTATCACACCTTTTTTTCACCGCATTTTATAGATTATGGTTGGAAATTCTCAACCACTCTCATCCGAAGACCTCTCCTCCCGCTTTTGTTAATATATTTGAACTTTAGTCGGACATTCACACCTTCTTGCAGCTGAACCACCTCCGCTCCCTGTTTTGATCATGTATGGTCTGGCAATACTACCTTTTCTTACCCGTTTGTTAGTAATTATGGCTGGACATTCACACCTACTTGCAGCTGAACACCACCTCTCCCGCTTTTGATGATGTATGGACCGGCATTCTTACCTTTTCTAACACATTTTTCAGCAATTATGGTCGGAGATTCACACCTACTCACAGCCGAACAACTCCGCTCCCGCATTTGATGGTGTATAGTCGGGCATTCTCACCCTTTCTCATCAGCTTTTTGCAAATTATGATCTGACATTCACACCTGCTTTTGATAATGTATGGTTGGGCATTCGCACCTTTTCTTACCCATTTTTCAGTAATTATGGGTGGACATTCACACCTTCTTGCAGCTGAACACCTCCTCTCCCGCTATTGATTGTGTACAGTCGGGTATTTTAACCTTTTCTTACCCGCTTTTTACCAAATATGTTCGGACATTCACACCGTCTTACAGCGGAACACCTCTGCTCCCGCTTTTGATGGTGTATAGTCAGGCGCTTGAACCTTTTCTTTTCTTACCCGCATTTTACAAACTATTTTACAAACATTCAAACCTTCTTGTAGCCGAAAACCTCCGCTCCCTCTTTTGATTATACATTGATTATACATTGTTGATTATACATTGTTGGGCATTCGCACCTTATTTACAAACTATAGTCAGACATTCACACCTTGCAGCTGAGCCACCTCAGCTCCCTGTTTTGATAGTGTATGTTCGGGCATGCGAACCTATTCTTACCCCCTTTTTACAAACTATGGTCGGAGATTCACACCTACTCACAGCCGAACACTTCCGCTCCCGCATTTGATGGTGTATAGCCGGGCATTCCCAACCTATCTCATCAGCTTTTTGCAAATTATGATCTGACATTCACCTACTTGCAGTCGAACTCCCGCTTTTGATTGTGTTTGGTTGGATATTCGAACCTTTTCTTAACTGCTTTTTACAAACTTTGGTCGGACGTTCACACCTTCTTGCAGCCGAACACATCCACTTCCACTTTTGATGGTATATATTCGGGCATTCGAACCTTTTCTTACCCGCTTTTTACAAACCGTGGTCGGACTTTCACACCTTCTTGTAGCCAAACAACTCCGCTCCCGCTATTGATTGTGTACAGTCGGGTATTTTAACCTTTTCTTACCCGCTTTTTACCAACTATGGTCGGACATTTACACCTTCTTACAGCGGAACACCTCCGCTCCCTCTTTTGATGGTCTATGTTCGGGCATTCGAACCTTTTCTTACCCGCTTTTTACAAACTATGGTCGGACATTCAAACCTTCTTGTAGCCGAACACATCCACTCCTGCTTTTGATGATGTATGGTTGGGCATTTCCACCTTTTCTTACCCATTTTTCAGTAATTATGGGTGGACATTCACACCTTCTTGCAGCTGAACAACTCCTCTCCCGCTTATGATCATGTGCGGTTTGATATTCGAAAATTTTCTTTCATGTTTTAAAGCAATTATTGATGGACATTCAAATCTTCTTGTAGCCGAACACATCCACTCCTGCTTTTGATGATGCATGGTTTGGAATTCGCACCCTTTTTTTACCCATTTTTCAGGAATTTTGGGTGGACATTCAGACCTTCTTGCAGCCGAAAACCTCTGCTCCCTCTTTTTATCATACATTGTCGGGCATTCGCACCTTATCTTACCCGCTTTTTACAAACTATAGTCAGACATTCACACCTTGCAGCTGAACCACCTCCGCTCCCTGTTTTGATCACGTATGGTCTGGCAATACTACCTTTTCTTACCCGTTTGTGAGTAATTATGGCTGGACATTCACACCTACTTGCAGTCGAACAGCTCTCCTCCCGCTTTTGATTATGTTTGGTTGGATATTCGAACCTTTTCTTAACTGCTTTTTACAAACTTTGGTCGGACGTTCACACCTTCTTGCAGCCGAACACCTCCGCTTCCGCTTTTGATGGTATATATTCGGGCATTCGAATCTTTTCTTAGCAGCTTTTTACAAACCATGGTTGGACTTTCACACCTTCTTGTAGCCGAACAACTCCGCTCCCCCTATTGATTGTGTACAGTCGGGTATTTTAACCTTTTCTTACCCGCTTTTTACCAACTATGGTCGGACATTCACACCGTCTTACAGCGGAACACCTCCGCTCCCGCTTTTGATGGTATATAGTCAGGCATTTGAACCTTTTCTTACCCGCTTTTTACAAACTATTGTCGGACATTCAAACCTTCTTGTAGCCAAAAACCTCCGCTCCCTCTTTTGATCATACATTGTCGGGCATTCGCACCTTATCTTACCCGCTTTTTACAAACTATAGTCAGACATTCACACCTTGGTGCTGAACCACCTCAGCTCCCTGTTTTGATCATGTATGGTCTGGCAATACTACCTTTTCTTACCCGTTTGTGAGTAATTATGGCTGGACATTCACACCTACTTGCAGTCGAACAGCTCTGCTCCCGCTTTTGATTATGTTTGGTTGGATATTCGAACCTTTTCTTAACTGCTTTTTACAAAGTTTGGTCGGACGTTCACACCTTCTTGCAGCTGAACACCTCCGCTTCTGCTTTTGATGGTATATATTCGGGCATTCGAATCTTTTCTTAGCAGCTTTTTACAAACCATGGTTGGACTTTCACACCTTCTTGTAGCCGAACAACTCCGCTCCCGCTATTGATTGTGTACAGTCAGGTATTTTAACCTTTTCTTACCCGCTTTTTACCAACTATGGTCGGACATTCACACCGTCTTACAGCGGAACACCTCCGCTCCCGCTTTTGATGATGTATTGTCAGGCATTTGAACCTTTTCTTACCCGCTTTTTACAAACTATGGTCGGACATTCAAACCTTCTTGTAGCCAAAAACCTCCGCTCCCTCTTTTGATCATACATTGTTGGGCATTCGCACCTTTTCTTACCCGTTTTTTACAAACCATGGTCGGACTTTCAAACCTTCTTGTAACCCAACACATCCACTCCTGCTTTTGATGATATATGTTTGGGCATTCGCACCTTTTCTTACCCATTTTTCAGTAATTATGGGTGGACATTCACACCTTCTTGCAGCTGAACACCTCCTCTCCCGCTTATGATGGTGTATAGTCGGGCTTTCAAGCCTTTTCTTACCCGGTTTTTACAAATTATAGTTGGACATTCAGACCTTCTTACAGCCGAAAACCTCCACTCCCTCTTTTGATCATACATTGTCGGGCATTAGCACCTTTTCTTACCCGCTTTTTACAAACCATAGTCGGACTTTCACATCTTTTAGTAGCCGAACAACTCCGCTCCCGCTATTGATGGTGTATGTTCGGGCAGTCAAACCTTTTCTTACCTGCTTTTTACAAACTATGGTCAGACATTCAACCCTTCTTGGAGCCGAACACATCCACTCCTGCTTTTGATTATGTATAGTTGGGCATTCGCACCTTTTCTTACCCATTTTTCAGTAATTATGGGTGTACATTCACACCTTCTTGCAGCCGAACACCTCCGCTCCCTCTTTTGATCATACATTTTCGGGCATCAGCACCTTTTCTTACCCGCTTTTTACAAACCATGGTCGGACTTTCACACCTTTTAGTAGCCGAACAACTCCGCACCCGCTACTGATTGTGTACAGTCGGGTATTTTAACCTTTTCTTACCCGTTTTTTACCAACTACGGTCGGACATTCACACCTTCTTACAGCGGAACACCTCCGCTCCCTCCTTTGATGGTGTATGTTCGGGCATTCGAACCTTTTCTTACCCGCTTTTTACAAACTATGGTCAGACGTTCAAACCTTCTTGTAGCCGAACATATCCACTCCTGCTTTTGATGATGTATGGTTGGGGATTCGAACCTACTTGTTGCCCGCTTTTCATTAATTATGGGTGGACATTCACACCTTGTCTCAGCCAAACACCTCCGCTCCCTGTTTTGATCATGTATGGTTTGACATTCGCACCTTGTCTTACCCTCTTTTTATACTGATTGCTCAAGATTAAGTTGTTCTTTCTCAAACTACAACATTTTTTTAATTGTTGAAACTTGATTTGAAGTGGATAAATAAGGAAGACAAACAGTTTTAAGTCAGGCTGATAGCAATTAATTTTATAGCAAAATCTGTATTTCGTCATTTGTCGAGAGATGCTTATTGCTGAAGAAGTTCTTTCTCATTCTACAAAGTACAACGTTGTTTATCATTGAAACTTGATTAGACATGAATAAATATGAAGGACAAAGCAGTCTTAACTTGGTTTGAGTTAAGGAATTCGTTTTATAGGAGAATCCGAATTCGTGCATAACTCGTAAAATAGAGCTTATTTTCGGATTCCTGAAGAATGAGTCTGGTTCTTTCTCATAATACAAAGTTTGTTGTTTATTGTTGAAACTTCATCAGACCGTTAGATATAGTCGGACTCACCTCGACGCACGGCTTGGGATCTGGAACCAGTACTCTTGAGAGGGGTTGGACTCTCTTCCACTCTGGAGTTGCCCGTGGTGAGAGGCGCAGAGCAGGTGTGGGCATACTTATTGCCCCCCGGCTGTGTGCCAGTACATTGGGGTTTACCCCAGTGAACGAGAGGGTAGCCTCCCTCCGCCTTGGGTGGGGGGACTAGTCCTGACTGTTGTTTGTGCCTATGCGCCAAACAGCAGTTCAGAGTACCTACCCTTTTTGGAGTCTCTGGGGGAGGCACTGGAGAATGCTCCTACCGGAGACTCCCTCATTCTGCTGGGGGACTTCAATGCTCACGTGGGCAATGACAGTGAGACCTGGAGGGGTGTGATTGGGAGGAACGGCCCCCCCGATCTGAATCAGAGTGGTGTTATGTTGTCTGACTTCTGTGCCAGTCATAGACTGTCCATAACGAACACCATGTTCAGGCATAAGGGTGTCGCTATGTGCACTTGGCACCAGGACACCCTTGGCCGCAGTTCGATGATCGACTTTGTGGTTGTATCATCGGACTTGCGGCCGTATGTCCTGGACACTCGGGTGAAGAGAGGGGCGGAGCTGTCAACTGATCACCACCTGGTGGTGAGTTGGCTCCGCTGGTGGGGGAGGATGCCGATCAGACCTGGCAGGCCCAAACGTATTGTGAGGGTCTGCTGGGAGCGTTTGTCAGAATCCCCCGTCAGAAGGAGCTTTAACTCCCACCTCCGGCAGAGCTTCAACCATATTTGAGGTGGGGGACATTGAATGGGCCATGTTCCGTGACTCCATTGCCGAGGCAGCTGGTCGGAGTTGTGGCCGTAAGGTGGTCGGTGCCTGTCGTGGCGGCAACCCTCGAACCTGCTGGTGGACACCAGTGGTGAGGGAAGCCGTCAAGCTGAAGAAGGAGTCCTATCGGGCCTTTTTGGCCAGTGGGACCCTGGAAGAAGCTGATAGGTACCGACGGGCCAGACGGGCCGCGGCTTCGGCGGTTGCTGAGGCAAAAACTCGGGCCTGGGAGGAGTTCGGTGAGACCATGGAGAACGATTTCCGGACGGCCTCGAAAAGATTCTGGTCCACCATCCGCCGTCTCAGGGGGGGGAAGCGGCTCACAGTCAACACTGTTTACAGTAGGGACGGGGCTTTGCTGACCTCAACTCGGGATGTTGTGAGTCGGTGGGGGGAGTACTTCGAGGAACTCCTCAATCCTACCAACACGTGCTCGGAAGAGGCAGAGTCGGAGAGCTCGGAGACGGGGCCTCCCATTTCTGGGGCTGAGGTTGCCGAGGTGGTTAAAAAGCTCCTCGGTGGCAAGGCCCCGGGGGTGGATGAGGTCCGTCCTTAGTTTCTCAAGGCTCTGGATGTTGTAGGGCTGTCTTGGCTGACACGCCTCTGCAGTATCGCGTGGACATCGGGGACAGTGCCTCTGGACTGGCAGATTGGGGTGGTGGTCCCCCTCTTTAAAAAGAGGGACCGGAGGGTGTGTTCCAACTATAGGGGTATCACACTCCTCAGCCTCCCTGGTAAGGTCTATTCGGGGGTATTGGAGAGGAGGATCCGTCGGATAATCGAGCCTCGGATTCAGGAGATGCAGTGTGGCTTTCGTCCTGGCCGTGGAACAGTGGACCAGCTCTATACCCTCGGCAGGATCCTGGAGGGTGCATGGGAGTTCGCCCAACCAGTCTACATGTGTTTTGTGGACTTGGAGAAAGCGTTCGACCGTGTCCCTCGTGGAGTCCTGTGGGGGGTGCTCCAGGAATATGGAGTGCCGGACCCCTTGATAGGGGCCGTTCGGTCTCTGTATGACCGGTGCCAGAGTTTGGTCCGCATTGCCGGCAGTAAGTCGGATACGTTTCCGGTGAGAGTTGGACTCCGTCAGGGCTGCCCTTTGTCACCGATTCTGTTCCTAACTTTTATGGACAGAATTTCTAGGCGGAGCCAGGGCGTTGAGGGTGTCCCATTTGGCGACCTCAGAATCGGGTCTCTGCTTTTTGCAGATGATGTGGTTCTGTTAGCGTCGTCAGGCCGTGACCTTCAGCTCTCACTGGAGTGATTCGCAGCCGAGTGTGAAGCGGCTGGGATGAGAATCAGCACCTCCAAATCCGAGACTATGGTTCTCAGCCGGAAAAGGGTGGAATGCTCTCTCCGGGTCGGGAATGAGATCCTTCCCCAAGAGGAGGAGTTCAAGTATCTCGGGGTCTTGTTCACGAGTGACGGACGAATGGAGCGGGAGATTGACGGGCGGATCGGTGCGGCGCCTGCAGTGTTGCAGGCTCTGCACCGACCCGTCGTTGTGAAGAGGGAGCTGAGCCAGAAGGCGAAGCTCTCTACTTACTGGTCAATCTACGTTCCCATCCTCACCTATGGTCACGAGTTGTGGGTAGTGACCGAAAGAACAAGATCGCGAATACAAGCGGCCGAAATGGGTTTCCTCCGCAGGGTGTCTGGGCTCTCCCTTAGAGATAGGGTGAGAAGCTCAGTCATCCGGGAGGGGCTCGGAGTAGAACCGCTGCTCCTCCGCATTGAGAGGAGTCAGATGAGGTGGCTCGGGCATCTGGTTAGGATGCCCCCTGGGCGCCTCCCTGGGGAGGTGTTCCGGGCACGTCCCACTGGGAGGAGACCCCGGGGGAGACCCAGGACACGTTGGAGAGACTATGTCTCTCGGCTGGCCTGGGAACGCCTCGGGGTCCCCCCGGAAGAGCTGGAGGAAGTGGCCGGGGACAGAGACGTCTGGGTTTCTCTGCTCAAGCTGCTGCCCCCGCGACCCGACCCCCGGATAAGCGGCAGATGATGGATGGATGGATGGATATATCCTCCACCAACCAGACTTACAACCCCCGACTAGGGTAGCAGAATTTCTAAGCATCTGTACCCCAAAACTACTATCAAAAATATATAAATTATTGTCTAAGATAGATGACACAATGTCTCTTCCATCCTCAAAATGGGAGGCAGATTTATCCATCAGTTCTGGTCATAGCTTCTAACCACAAATATGTTTGAACACCTTCATAAAGACTCGAAATCCTAATTTACAGCTCATACAATACAAAATCCTTCATAGAACACACTATACAGGACAAAGGATGTTCAGGATGGGTCTAACACACTCAAACATCTGCTCACATTGCACAGATAACACACCTGATGATTATGCACACGCTTTGTGGTTTTTCTGCGCCTGTCCAGAAGTTCTGGCTTGAAGTCTGTGAGGACCTATCAACATGGCTAAAGTGTAGCATCCCTGCATGCCCCACACTGTGCATACTGGGTGACTTAGACAACATCAACATGGAAATTAACTCAGCACACATGGTTGTCACAGTGTTATGTATCGCAAAGAAAACTATTCTCATGAACTGGAAAGAGAAGAACAATCTGTGTATTAACCAGTTTAGAAATTTTCTTTTAGATTATATTAGCATGGAAACAATGTCTGCCTCCTCAAAACATCAATTGGCTGAATTTCATTCTCTCTGGTCCCCTCTGATTAGTTTTATCACATAGTGGTGGTGGTGGGTTACTGGATGATGGTGGGTCTCAGGCCCGGGCTGCTGCGACTGGTGTGACCGGGTGGTTTGTTTGTTTGTTTTTTGATGTTGTTTGTTTGTTTTTTGTAGAGGTCCTCCTGGGTGGGGTTGGGTTGAGTGGGGTGGGGCGGGATGGGTACCTTCTGGGGGTACAGTAGCTCCCGGAATATGGTCGCTGCAGGCCCCGAGCCTGGTGGACATCAGGCCCTCCTGCCCATTGTTGGCTCCCAGGTAGCGGGGATGCCTATTGCAGCCAGTCCCTGGCTGCCCTCTCTGGGGGAGAGTAGCTCCCCCGTTATATATCCCCATACCCCTCTCCCTTCTGGCTCCTGTACACAGCACACACTCACACATGAAGGGTTTTGGGGGCGTGTGTGTTCGGTGGGGTGCAGTGGATGGGGCCACGTAGGTGGTCCCCTTTGGTTGCACTCTGCAGTTCCCTGCCCCTGTTTTAATTACACCTTAGACATTAGTACTTATCAAACACACTCACACACACACATTAGGTCTTGGGGGGTGGTTACACTGAGTGGCATCTGGTGGGCGGGGCTCTTTGGGTATGTAGGCTGCCCAGAGTGCCGCGCTCCCAGTTCTACAAGTTTGGCTGCCCCTCAATTTTAATTGCTCACTATTAGAAAATATTGAAGAGCCAGAAGGGTGAGGGGAGGGGTCTTCTTCGCACACCCCTGCTTCCTGGTGTCTGCTCGGGGCAGGAGGGGCCAGGAGGATTAATTAATTGTTCTGCTGGTTCGGGGTCTGTGGTGGCTGGGGGGTTGCTGGCCTCCTGGTGTGCCCGCTGCACTACACCCCAGCAGAGTCGAGGGAGGTAGGATGAGTGGATGTGTGGATGTATGGGACGTGAAAGTGTGTGTGGTAATGATTGGGCCTGGATCTGGGACTTGCTGTCGCCTGGCCTGCCTGTGTTTCTCCCGATGGGGCATCAGCGTTGCCTCTCCCCACTGCTCGCGACTTCACCCACCTGTGGGCACGTCTTGACTCCCAGGGCACTTGGCCAGGGGCGCTGGGGCAGGCGCTGACCCACTTTGTGGCTGTCTGGGGTGCTTGGCCCTCCTGGGTATTGGGTGGGGCCTCTGCCGGGGGGTTTGGGGGCGCTCGGGCTCCTGGGGCCCAGGTCCAGTGCACGGCCCATGTCTGGGCGGCTGGGGCCTGGCGGGGTCGGTGGGCTGTTACCCCTGGTTCCCGGAGTGCCTCTGCCCTATGCTTATGGGGGCTCTTTCCGGGGGCTTCTTCTGCAGTCTTCTGGGTGGATGCGTGGTTGCCCCTGCGGTGGGCTGCCTGGGTTCTGTGCTCTGTGGGGGCTGCTGGTGGCCTGGGTCTTGTGGCCCTCTCTGCCTGCTTCTGATTGCTTGGGGGGGGGGGGGGGGGGGGGGGGGGGGCTGTGGATTGTGGCCCTGTACGCTTATACACTCATAACTAAGCACGGTTATCATGTAGGTCCTGTGCCATGGGTGTTGCATGTTCTCACACACACACACACACATTCATTAGTCCAGTAGCATGGTCACTAAGCAGTTGATGTATTATCATGTCGTCTATATCCACAGCTGTGTTGTATGCGATTGCCGCTTCTTGTGCTTGTTTTTGTTTGTTTGTGTGTTTGTTTTTTCTCTGCTTGTCTGCTTTCAGGTGCTCCTGGTGGCGCTAAGGCTGGATTCCCCTCATAGGCCATGGATTGTTGTCTGTTTTGTTTTTTACAGGTGTAGCAGCTGGTTGTCTGGGTTTTGTTTCTATTTTTGTTCTGTTTCCTCTTCTTTCCTCTTCTTCTTTCCTTGTCCCCCGGTCCGGTTCAGTTCAGTTCATGTCATATATTGTAAACAGAAATAAATAAATGGGCATCAAGGGGAGCTTTACATTTATAAAACTTCCCTTGGCAAAACAAATCTGTTTGGCATCAAAGGTATTCAGACTACAATTCTTCTGACATAATGCTGAACAGGACAAGGGGAAAAAAAAGTAAAGAAGACAGTTCTGCCGAAAGCCAGGGATAGACCTGTTCTAAGTTCTATACTTTTTAAAAGGGGCGTGTTTATCAACTATGGAATTAGAAGATTTACAAAAATGGTCAAGTGCTAGATCTTCATCTGGGATTTTAACAGTGTCATATAACTATTCAACAGATCAGTTAAAAAAAAGCCTGCTCATGGAGATGTTTCAGGATCTGGATACCAAGCGTGGACCTAATGTTTTCATTTTTGCAATTCTGATACAGGCTATTGAGCAGTGATAACTAACACCAAGTTCAGATACTGCGGATTTTCTACCTTTGATTTGTTAAGATTGAGCCAATCAGGGACAACCTTGAAGGATCTCTTTGGTTTTGTAGGATCAGTAATTACCTGAGAAAGGTTGATATTGGTACACACCTTTTTTAAATGATCAGAGGCAGAGTTCAACTTGTTTAAATTAAAATTGCCACACAGAGATTGGGTTTAGGCCACATGCACACAGAATGACATCAACAAATATAAGAAATATTAAACATTTACACATAGATTTTTGAATACATGTAGAGGAATGATACTTTGAAATGTGCTCATTGCGGAGTTATGATCAGTTGAGTAATGAAGGTTGAACTATTCTAGGAAAGAGGTTCTATTCCCAGCATCATGATGGACACTCCTGATATAGAAGGTTTCGCTAACGCATTGGAATTGTTTTACTATTTTCATATGCATGTGCAATGAAGAATTGCTTGCTGCTGATAAATGCAAAGAAGAACAGCTTACACATAGATGCTCACATATAGGCTGCTGAATGCAATGAAGACCTGCTTATCAAGTAAAGTTCAATGTCAATGTGTAATATT